>NW_027670224.1:0-98469 GCF_964188305.1 Podarcis bocagei | reverse complement strand
AGGTTGCAAAGGTCCAGAAGACGTCTAGATCTTTCTTCGTTGTTGATTCAGCAGCTACCCACCACCTGTGCAACGATAAGCGACTGTTCGTGTCTTTTACACCGCAGGAAGGTGCGATTCACCAGGCGGATGACCACACGATCCCCAGTCAAGGCTACGGAACTGTTGTACTTCACAGTTTGGACTTATCGATACAGGATGTACTGTACGTTCCAGATGCCACACACAATCTTCTAAGTGTGATGCAGCTGAATGAACGGAACATTGACGTTTCCTTCAAGAACAAGAAATGCACCATCACAAAGAAAGACGATTATGTATTGCATGCTGAAAATGTTGATCGTTTGTTTGTATTGTATTATGATGATGTTGTGCAGAATGATACTTGTTGCATTGCAGGTTCTAACAAAAGTTTGCATGCAGGATGTATTCATGATTTTCACCGAAAATTTGGTCATTTGCATTTTGAGGCAGTATCTAAAATTCCTGCCTTGGTTGAAGGTATGACTATTAAACCCTGCAGGTACCACATGAAGTGCAAAGCATGCGCAGCAAACAAGGTGAAAATGGCTGCGAAAGGTAAGGTGTCTAGTAGGCAAGCTACAGAACCATACCAGGTTGTTCATGCTGATTTAGTTGGTCCACTATCGCCCTCTTTGGGTGGAAATAGGTTCTTCATGGTTCTCATTGATGCATTTTCCAGGTATATTTATGTGTACAATCTCAAGCAGAAATCAGAGGCTTTTCAAAGGTTTAAGGAATTCTGTGCTTGGTTGGAAAATGTGCATGGTAAAAAGATAAAAACTCTTTTCACTGATCGCGGGGGAGAATTCACTTCTCAGCAGTTTGAAGCTTTTCTGACTGAGAAAGGAATTCAACACGATTTGTCCAGTCCTCGCTCGCCATGGCAGAATGGACTTTGCGAAAGGGCAAATCAGACATTGCTTCAAGGGTTAAAAACCTTGCTGCATGATGCCAATCTTCCAGAGAGTTATTGGGCCGAATCTCTCTCGTGTTTTGTTTACAGTTACAATCGCAGATTATCTTCAGCGATTGGTTGTACCCCCTATGAGAAAATGTTTGGCAAGAAACCATACATCAAGCACATGAAAATTTTTGGTTCTGACATGTGGGTTCACTCACCACAAAGCTCCAAGTTAGGCAAGCGTGGATTGCATGGTATCTTTCTAGGTTATCAGAAAGGTTCTTACAGAATAATGATGACTGACTCTAAGACAATTAAGCTCACAAGAAGTGTTGAGTACAATGCCAAGTGGGGGGAGAATGTGGGAATTTTTCAATGTTATCCTGATGACAGTGATGAGACTGAGGATAAGCAACAGCAAAAGCAGCGACAGCAACCCACACCCACTGATGAAGGTTCTGATTCTGAGTCTGAATCTGAATCGGATACTTCAGAGGATTTCAAGAGTGCGAAAGCCTCTATGCGACCCTCTGAAAGCTCTGATCAGGAATTGGAAGAACCATTGTTCACAATAGGCCACTTTTCTCCTAAGAAGGAAGAGGAAAGTGTTGAAGACCAAAGGCTAATTCGCAGGTCACAAAGAACCACAAAAGGCAGACCTCCAAAGAGATTTGCTGATGAATTTGCTAAGACAGCAGTAGCAGCTGTTAAAAGCTCCAAGAAGGTATTTGAACCTTCAAGTTTCCAAGAAATCCAGGATTTGGATTCTAAGGAAGCTGAGCCATGGTTAAATGCCATGAAGGCTGAGCTTGATTCCTTAGAAAGGAACAAAACATGGGAGCTAGTTCCAGTAGTTCCAGGAATGAAACTGCTTGGAAGCAAATGGGTCTTCAAAGCGAAGACTGATCAAAATGGCAAGATAGTCAGACACAAAGCCAGATTGGTAGCCAGAGGTTTTGCACAGGTACCAGGTGAAGACTATCACGAGACCTACTCACCCACTGTGAGATATGAGAGCATTAGGCTTATGCTCAAGCTAGCTGCAGAGGAAAATCTACACATTAGTCACCACGATGTGAATACAGCGTTTTTGTACGGATCTCTAGGTGAATCACTTTATATGCTTCCACCTGATGGCGTACAGGTAAAACAGGGATTTGTTTGTGCTCTAAAGAAGTCCCTTTATGGTCTCAAACAAAGTGCACGGTGTTGGCACACAAAACTCACTGAAGCATTGTTTTCTCTAGGTTTTCAGCAAGGAAAAGCTGATCCATGTGTATTTGTCAAAGAGGAGGGGCAAAAGAAGCTGTATTGTTTGTTTTATGTTGATGATATTTTATTCTTTTGGAAAGATGTCACAATGTACAATAACGCCCTAGCTCAGCTCAAAGAGCACTTTGACATGAAAGATCTCGGTGAGGTAAACAACTACCTATCTCTGGAAATAGAAAGAGATCAAAGTGGTAACATTCTAGTACACCAGTCACGAAAAATTGCTGATGTGTTAAGCAAACTGAACCTGATGGATGCTAACCCTGTAGACACACCCATGACAACAGGTTATCAGGTAGAAGACACTGAAGAAGCATTTTCTGACACTACACTGTACAGAAGTGTGCTAGGCAAGCTAAACTTCATTGCCAGATGTTCAAGACCTGACATTGCTGCTAGCTGTAATTTGCTAAGCAGACAAGTTAACAATCCTACTGTTAAGGATTGGAAAGCTCTGAAACGCATAGCACGCTATTTAAAAGGCACTATGCATTACAGACTGAGATTTAACAATCAGAAGTCTGGTGGTCTTGAGATTTTTGCAGATGCAAGTTTTGGAAGTGACACTGCAGACAGGAAAAGTACGTCTGGAGTTTGCTACATGTACAATCAGGGTCTATTTGATTGGTCTTGCAAGAAGCAAACAACAATTAGCTTAAGTACTTGTGAAGCTGAACTGAATGCACTGTCTTATTCACTTAAGGATTGTGAATGGTTGTTACAATTGTGCAAAGACATGAGAATTCCTGTCAAATGTCCAATCCAGGTTTACCAGGACAACAAAGCATGTTTGGCTTTGCTGAATTCGGAAGGTTGTAAGCAAAGCACGAAGCACTTGCAATTGAAGGTGCAACATGCTAGGGAACATATTCAGAAGGGACTCGTAACGGTGTCCTATATGCCAGGTAATGAAATTCCTGCTGATGTATTGTCCAAGATTGTATCAAGGGATCAACACTGTACCTATGTACAGAAGTTGGCTTTGTACTGATGTTGTACGAACACGCTGCCCAGTGATGTTCACAGAAAGGGGGAGGATGTTGGTTTCTGCTCTCTTCACTGTGCAGCGAAGTGCTTGTCACAAGACAATGTTTACATTCCACAGTCAGAGTACTGTCGGGTTTTCCCACGGGAATGGGAAACTGGATGTGACGTACACTGGTTTCCTGTTTTTCACTGACTCTCTCGGTGTTCTTCATTCCGAGGAGAAGGACGGTTGCTTCTCTGCTCCCGCAGAGGCAAGATGCATGTTTGTAATTTCTCTACATTGAACTGAAAATAAAGCAACATTAAGCATGTGGCACGTACTGCTCATCATTCCGTTGTGCACAGGACTCTGCAATTACAACAGTTTTTGGGGTTAGAATGCACATTCAACCAAAAATCGCAAAAATGTTTGTTACCAGCCCAAATCAAGCCCAGGTGTTTTGGTTCCCTCTCAATAGGAAAAGGACGAATAAGTTTTGATTGCTCTTTCGGTGTTCATTCACCCACAAATAGCAAAGCGAAGTGCAATAAGCCTAAACAAAGGCAAACAGGTTGTTTTGGTTTCCAACTACATAGAAAGAAGAATCTTGGATTGCGCTTACTTCATGTTGTGTTCTTTGCTGTTAATGCACATTGACACAGAAATCACAATGTGTGTGCAATGAGACCAAAATAACACAACACCATCTTTTCGCTTCCATATGCGTAGAAAGAAGACGAATAAGCTTTGTGTCACGGGAAATGGGGTTGCTTGTGTGTAAACCTCCAGCTGTTCCAAACTGCTTAGAAGTTGGTGGTGTCTTTCCCTGACTGAGCAGCCTGGGTGCTGCTGCTGCTCAGTCGCTGGACGTATCCGTGAGTGGGTGTTTCCTAAATTTCCTCCAACATAAAAGCTCCTTGACAGACACCCTTCGCCTCGCCTCTCTGCGCGTAACCCTTCTGCGCAGAGTGGGCGTGCCCAGAGGTGCCCCTCCACTCTCTTCACTACCTTCAGTGCCAGCATCTCGGAGCCTCTCCTCCGAGATTCTTCCTCCCTCTTCCTTCTTCCTGGTGTCACCGGGACATTCTTCCCCAGATGACCTTCTCTCTCTACCCTTACTCGTTCTTTCTTCCGCAGAATCGGGAAGCACCGCCTCTCCCCTCTGCTCCGATGTCAGTTCCCTGACATCCACCTCCCTCCCAGGGCCCTCCCCTCCCCCCGTCCTTCCCTCTGACGGTGACGCAGGAAACCCGCGGAAAGAACTCTCCTCTCCATCTGACGATTCAAACACCCCTCTCCATTTGCTGCTGTCTCTCCCCTCTTCCCAATCGGATTCTTCTTCTGGCCAACCCCCTACCTCCTCTTCGGAGGTGGGAAAACCCTCAAACTCTTCCTCCTCATTGGTGGTGCCAAATTGCTCCCTCCAAAATCTCTCTGGTGGTTTGGGCTTTCTCGGGTACCTGCTATGAAACTCCTCCTGCAGGTACTCATCCCTCATTTCTTCTGCTGGGACCCATGCGTTTTCCTCATCTGGCTCCCCCTCCCATGCCACCAAATACTCCACCCTCCCCCCTTTCCACCTGGAATCGAGAATCTCAGCTGAATGTCCACTGAGTTCCCTTTCCTCCATCTGTGGATGCAAGGGTGCTTCATTTTGCTGACCCAGACACTCCCTCCCTTCCCTGAAAGGTGAAAGTAAGGACCTGTGAAACACAGGGTGCAGTTTCATGTGAGATGGCAATTTGAGCCTAAAGGTCACCGGATTAACTTGCTGAACTACTTGGAATGGTCCCAGCCTCTTTGGCTTCTTGCACCCTCCTTTGAACGGTAACCCTTTGGTGGACAACCACACCTGGTCCCCCACTCCTATGTTTTCCCCCTCCCTGCGGTGCCAGTCTGCCTGCCGCTTATACACTTCTTTGGCTCTCTCCAGGTTTAACTTAAGCTGTTGGTGTAAAGCCTGCATCTCTTCCACAAACTCCTCCGCTGCGGGAACACTCCAACTTCCCTCCCCTTCCCCTGGGAAAGCCCTGGGGTGGCACCCGTAATTTGCCATAAACGGACTCATCCCTGTAGACACATGTTCTGCGTTATTGTATGCAAACTCAGCCAACGCTAATTTGTCCACCCAATCATTCTCCCTCTCGTTGACGTAGCAGCGTAGATATTGTTGCAGCACGCTGTTCGCTCTCTCTGCCTGTCCATTGGTCTCCGGATGCCTGGCCGTTGAGAACACCACCTCCACGTCCAGCAGACTCATAAGCTTTCTCCAGAATCGGGACGTGAATTGCTGGCCTCTGTCGGATAAAATCCTCAAGGGGGCGCCATGCAACCTGAAAACATGCTCTACAAACAACTTGGCCGTTTCTTCTGCAGTCACCGCATGCGAGCACGCAATAAAATGGCACATTTTTGTCATCAAATCAACTACCACCATAACTGCCGTTTTCCCCCTGGCTTTGGGTAGATCAGTCATAAAGTCAATTGATACCACCTCCCATGGTCTCTCTGGTGTAGGTAAGGGTTCCAGTAACCCCGCAGGTGCCGACCTCTCCCCCTTCGCTCTCTGGCAAACCTGGCACCCTCGTACATACTGCTTCACATCCTCTCTCATCCGTGGCCACCAAAACTGCCTGGTGACTAGTAACATAGTTTTATGTTGTCCAAAATGTCCTGCCGTGGGGTTGTCATGCATCTGTTTGAGTATTCTGTTTCTCAATTCCCCCTCAGGTATGTACAAGACCCCTCTATAGTACAATGCTCCGTCCTTTACTTCGAACCCCCCCCCCGAGTTTCCCCAGTGATATCAATTTCTCGCATTTTGGTTTGTGCATATTGATCATCCCTCGTCAACCCGGCTAGCTCTTGCCTCCCGACGAACACTCCCCCACACACCCATTTGTCCTCGGGAATGACATGTCGTGCTTCTGGTCCTCCCTCCCCTTCCTCGTATTCAGGCTTGCGAGAGAGGGCATCTGCTCTGACATTTTCCTTCCCGGGCACGTACCTAATTTCAAAATTAAACTTGGAAAACTCTTGAGCCCCCCGCACCTGTCGTTGGTTGAGCACTCTTGCCGTTCTCCAATATTCCAGGTTCTTGTGGTCAGTACACACCTGGACCTTGTGCTGTGCGCCTATGAGAAAATGTCACCACCGTCGAAAAGCCTCGTGAATTGCCAGCAGTTCTCGATCGTACACTGTGTAGTTTTGCTCCGACTTGTTAAGCTTCCTGGAAAAGAAGGCACACGGTTTCCACTCCCCATTTGCCTGCTGAAGCAATATCCCCCCTACAGCTCTGTCTGATGCGTCCGTCTCTAGCCTTATCGGCTTCCGCAGATCCACGTGCAGGAGCTGCTCTTCCGACGCAAACGCCTTCTTGAGCTTTTCAAAGGAACTTTGGGCCTCCTCCGTCCATACGAACTTCTTCTTGCTGCTGAGACAATCTGTTATGGGTGCTGTTAAATGAGCGAAGTTCTGGATAAACTTCCGGTAAAAATTTTCAAACCCCAAAAACCTCTGTACATCCTTCCGGTTCTTGGGAGGCTTCCATTCTAGCACGGCCTGCACCTTGCCTGGGTCCATGGCCAGACCCTTCGCTGACAACCTGTAGCCCAGGAACTCCACCTCTCGTGCATAGAATTGGCATTTCTCCAGTTTGACCCACAGCTGATGCTCCTGCAGCCTTTTCAGCACTTCTCTGGCGTCTTTCACATGCTGCTCCTCATTCTCTGAGTAGATGAGTACGTCGTCCAGAAAAGCCACACAATTCTTGTACAGCAGGGACCCCAGCACGTGGTGCATGAAAGCTTGAAAGGTGCTCGATCCCGATTGTAATCCGAAGGGCATAACTAAGTACTCAAAGGCTCCCAGAGGGGTGAACATGGTGGTTTTCCATTCATCCCCCTCCTTCATCCTTATCAAGTTGTACGCCCCCCGAAGGTCCTACTTGGCAAAAATCTTCCCCTTCCTTACCCTGGCCAAAATGTCATCAATTCTGGGCATTGGGAAGGTCACTGGTTCCGACACCCTGTTCAATCCACGGTAGTCCACTACGAGCCTGGGCTCATGAGAGTCTCTCTTGTCCACAAAGAACACTGGACTACCCCCCACCGCCCTCGATTCCCTTATGAACCCTCGCTTCAGGTTCTTGTCAATAAACTTCCGCAATTCCTGCATCTCCCTATCTGACATGGCGTACAGCTTGCCCACTGGCAGCTGAGCGTCTGGGAGCAAGTTGATCTGGCAGTCAAAGGGCCTGTGGGGGGGTAGCCGATCCGCCTCCTTCTCGCTGAAGACTTCTTCCAAGTCCGCATACTGAGGTGGTACTCTCCCTTTTCCCCCCACCACCATCCCTGCCACCCTGGCTACTGCCATCCTCGAGGTTTCCCCTCCGTGGCAATGCTCTACGCAGTGAGCTGACCCAAAGTTGACTGTCCGCTGGTGCCACCCTACTACTGGGTCGTGCAGTGCCAGCCAACTCATTCCCAGTATGATGGGTGGTCCTGCCAGGGTGGCTACGTGGAAGGCAATGGTCTCAGTGTGTCTGGAAACCGTCATTTTCATGGGAGGGGTCTGGTGGGTTACATCCCCTCCCAAAAGTTCTCTCCCATCTATCGTGGTTACTTGCAGGGGATGTTCTAAAGGCACCACCTGTAGCTGGTGTTCTAGCGCAAAATCCTTGCTAAAGAAGTTGCAAGAGCTGCCTGAATCCAGCAGCGCCTTCACTTTGATGGGGTGTCCGTTTGGGAGTTCTAGCACCACCTCTATTGCGATGGCTGCTCGGGGGGGGGGGGTCTGGTTTGGGCACTACTACTGGTTGCCCGCCTGGCTGCTGTGCCCTTTTTCCTGCAGCCAAGCCTTGCCGTTTCCCGGTGCCTCCTTCTTTTCCTCCTCACTCCCCACTGCCCCCACCATTCCTTGCCACGCCTTCTTCTGAGGGCATGCTCTGGCAAAATGTCCCGGCTGCTGGCATAGGAAACACCTCTTATTGGTTTTCCCCTCCTTCTTACGCACCTCGCTGGAGTTTGAAAATCCGCGCGCGCTCACTCCTCCAATCTCCATTGGCTCCTTGGGCGGCACTGCCGACGCTGGCATGTCTGGAATCCGGTTCTCCTGCCAACGCTCAGCTCTCCCTTCCCGCCTTTCCAGTGCGCGTGTCTCTTGTCTGACTCCCACAGTGAGCGCCAACTTGGTCAGCTGGTCCATCGATTGAGGGCGGGGCGAGCGGGAAAGTTCGTCTCTCACCCAAGGGGATAAGCCCTCCTCAAACAACATTTGAATAGGTTCCGAACTCAGATCCCACCCAAGTTTATGGATCAGCATAGCAAATCTCGACCAGTACTCTCTCACTGACTGGTTCCCCTGTTTGCACCCCATCAGTTCTTTGCGCGTCACACTCAATTCCACATCGCTCGAAAACATGTGATCCATTGCGGAGAAGAACTTTCTCAGGTCCTTTAAGGCAGCGTTCTCCGCTGCCATTAAGGGTCGAACCCAATCTCTAGCTCGCCCCTCCAGGTGCCCCACCACGAAAGCAACTCTTCCCCCATCGTCGGCAAAGTCATCGTACTGGAGGTCCAACGCATACTGCACTTCTGTTTTAAAAGCGTTGTAATCTCTGGGGTTGCCCCCAAACTTCTGCACAAGTCCCGGTACCTTTCTTGCGATGGGGGTAATCTTGCCCTGGGCGTCATGCGTCCTCCTTTCATCCAGCTGCGCCGCTAGTAGAGCCAGTTGCCTCTCCAGATCTCGGTTTCTCTCCTCAAGACTCTGTCCGCCTCTGGCTCCCTCTCCTGCGCCTGCTCCTTCTGTTTGACTCATGACTGTTCCCCAGTGCTCTTACACACAAGCAAGGTAAGGGACTCACGGATTGCTGTCACGGGAATGGGGTTGCTTGTGTGTAAACCTCCAGCTATTCCAAACTGCTTAGAAGTTGGTGGTGTCTTTCCCTGACTGAGCAGCCTAGGTGCTGCTGCTGCTCAGTCGCTGGACGTATCCGTGAGTGGGTGTTTCCTAAATTTCCTCCAACATAAAAGCTCATTGACAGACACCCTTCGCCTCGCCTCTCTGCGCGTAACCCTTCTGCGCAGAGTGGGCATGCCCAGAGGTGCCCCTCCACTCTCTTCACTACCTTCAGTGCCAGCATCTCGGAGCCTATCCTCCGAGGTGCTTCCTCCCTCTTCCTTCTTCCTGGTGTCACCGGGACATTCTTCCCCAGATGACCTTCTCTCTCTACCCTTACTCGTTCCTTCTTCTGCAGAATCGGGAAGCACCGCCTCTCCCCTCTGCTCCGATGTCAGTTCCCTGACACTTTGATTGGGCTTTTTTCAATTCGCATGGTGTTATTTCGGTGTGCACCAGAATCACCCCAAACGAAAGCAAAAAGGTGTTTTGGGTTCCATCTACATAAAAAGAAGATGATAAAGCTCTGATTGGGCTTATTTCAAATTGGTATTTTTGGGGTTAGAATGCACATTCAACCCAAAATCGCAGAAATGTTTGTTACCAGCCCAAATCAAGCCCAGGTGTTTTGGTTCCCTCTCAATAGAAAAAGGACGAATAAGTTTCGATTGCTCTTTCGGTGTTCCTTCACTCACAAATAGCAAAGCGGTGTAATAAGCCTAAACAAAGCCAAACAGGTTGTTTTGGTTTCCAACTACATAGAAAGAAGAATCTTGGATTGCGCTTACTTCATGTCGTGTTCATTGCTTTTAATGCACATTGACACAGAAATCGCAAAGTGTGTGTAATGAGACCAAAATAACACAACACCTTCTTTTCGCTTCCATATGCGTAGAAAGAAGACGAATGCTTTGATTGGGCTTTTTTCAATTCGCATGGTGTTATTTGGGTGTGCGCCAGAATCACCCCAAACGAAAGCAAAAAGGTGTTTTGGGTTCCATCTACATAAAAAGAAGATGATAAAGCTCTAATTGGGCTTATTTCAAATTGGTGTTTTTGGGGTTAGAATGCACATTCAACCAAAAATCGCAGATGACATGTTTGTTATAAGTCCAAATCAAGCATAGGTGTTTTGGTTCCATCTCAATAGAAAAAGGACGAATAAGCTTTGATTGCTCTTTCGGTGTTCATTCACCCACAAATAGCAAAGCGAAGTGTAATAAGCCTAAAGAAAGCCAAACAGGTTATTTTGGTTTCCAACTACATAGAAAGAAGAATCTTGGATTGCGTGGCAAGTCCCCTCCCCCTTGTGAAATAAAGACACGGGACACAATATTTAAGGTTAATGCAGTGTTTCCCAACCACTGTTCCGCGGCACACTAGTGTGCCGCGAGATGTTGCCTGGTGTGCCGTGGGAAAAATTAAAAAATTCGAAAGATTTTTTTTTTAAGTCAAATTTTCGATTGGGGCGCCCTCACTAGATGACCCCTGGGGTTCCCTCCCTCCCTCCCGCTCTGCGCCTCCCTCCTCCTCCTCCTCCTCCTCCTCCGGGGAGGCCCTTCCTGGCTCTCGACCAAGGCTTGGCGGCTGCCACTCACTCACTCGCTCGCCCACCCGTCCCTCCATCCCTGCACCCGGCCTCTCCCCCTCCGTCCCCGGCGCGGGGGCTGCCGGGATCCGTAGTCCCCTCGCCCTTGGGCTCCGCGCCCGCGCGGGGTGCACAAACTACGTTTCCCAGCGTGGCCTGGCGGGCCGGGCGTTTTGTTTGAAGCGCTCTTCTCCCGGCCATGGAATGAGCGTGGTGGCGGCGGCTGGGCGGGCAGGGGCTCTTCCGCGTGGACCCCACGCAGCCTGCCTGCGCCCCCGCGGAGATCGGGCGGCAGGATGGAGCCCGGGGATCCCCGCGGAGGCGGAGCGGCGGAGGCGGAGGCTGCCCCCCAGGTAGGGCTGCGTCGGGGGGGGGGGTTATTTTTGCAATGCTGTATCCGCGCCGGAGGGGACGCATCGGACCGCGGGGAGACCCCTTGGCGTGCGTGCAAGGCAATGCATGTGTGCAGGCGTTGCATGGAGTGCAGTACAATGCAATGGCAACGCGGCGCCCTGCATGCATGCATGCAACTTCCACCGGCGCTCCGGACTTGGCAGGTGAGGGGGGTCCCCAGTGGGCGGCAGAGAGAGCCGGGAGGGCAAAGGGGAGCCGGGGGGAGCAGCGCTGCTCCCCGAGCCGAGCCCGGGGAGAAACTTCGGCGTCGTTGCGCCGGGTGTTGGAAGCGGAGGCTGGCGGGGGCCCCTCATCTGCAAAACCTGGTCGCCTCTCATATATTTCGTGCATTGCATTCATCGCCCGCTTTCTCCTCCAAGGAGCTCCCGGGGGCGCGCGTGGTTCTCCCCGTGTTATCCTCGCAACAACAGCCCTGCGAGGTGGGTCAGGCGAGTGGCCCAAGGGAGCACCCAGGGATTGTCCTGGCCAGGTGGGGTGATTTGAACCCTGCTCTCTGCCCGGTCTTCGTCCTCATTTAGCCCCCACATGTGCATGACTGTGCATGACTGAGGTTTTTCCCCCTCGTCTTGGCTATGGTGTGAGTCTGTGCTGTTAATTAATGGGGTTCTGCCTTCGGAGAAGATGAGCCAGCCCTCAAGGAGGTGATTATGTAATTTGCTAGCAATTCATGTCCCTCCCGGCGTGACGCTGCGCGCTGACGTCACGGGGCTGTAATGGTGGTGTGCCTCGAGATTTTTTTCATGAAACAAGTGTGCCTTTGCCCAAAAAAGGTTGGGAAACACTGGGTTAATGAGCATAAAAAAGGCCACAACTTTATTGATTACACAATTGAAAGGTATTGGCCTTAGGCATTGGCTCCTATCGACTACCCGGCATGGAGACCGGGAAGGGTTAACCACCAGCCGTGGGAGTCCTGTTGAAGTACACCAACTAAGATCCCACGGGTGTCACCGCTCGGGGGCGTGCCGGAGGCCCTTACCTTCCTAGGTTTCGGACAAGGCAACGCCCCCCGGCGTCCTCTACCGGACTACCCATTTTCATTGGGGGAAGGTGATGGCGCTTCCTTCCCCCCTCATTTGCATAACAATTACCCCTGCCAATGCCTAACCGCCAATACTGAGAAGTTGTGACGTTTGCTACGAGGTAGGCGAAAAAACCAAAAGGCTGGAAGTGCGCCAAGTTGGAAAAATTCCTACCAGGCCCCTTGCGGCGACCAACCGAAGTCCATAGCAAGGTCATATCTAGCTAAGCCTAAAGGGTGGTTGGGATGGGATAACCGGTGAGCTGGAACGGGGCAAAGAGGGCGGTCCCCGGACGTGCCTGGCCTTAAATGGGCTAGGCCCCGCCGCCCCGGCCCCACCAATTGGCGGGCAGGGTTGCCGGCATGCCCGGGGATTCCCCTGTTCTCGCGGGGGCAAAAGGCCAGTCCCCGCGAGTGGAGTGTGTGGGAGGGGTTAGCCCGCAACCCCCTCTCCTCTCTAGCTCGGAAATGGCTTTGCGTGGCAAGTCCCCTCCCCCATGTGAAATAAAGACACGGGACACATTATTTAAGGTTAATGGGCATAAAAAGGCCACAACTGTATTGATTACAGAATTGGAAGGTATTGGCCTTAGGCATTGGCTCCTATCGACTAACCGGCATGGAGACCGGGAAGGGTTGTCCACAAGCCGTGGGAGTCCTGTTGAAGTACGCCAACTAGGATCCCACGGGTGTCACCGCTCGGGGGCGTGCCGGAGGCCCTTACCTCCCTAGGTTTCGGACAAGGCAACGCCCCCCGGAGTCCTCTACCGGAATACCCATTTTCATTGGGGGAAGGTGATGGCGCTTCCTTCCCCCCTCATTTGCATAACAATTACCCCTGCCAATGCCTAACCGCCAATCAAGCAAAGCTCGCCGCCAATACCTTCAAGCCTGTAACCAATCCGTAATCCCTGCTATGATGTCCCCCAACCAAATATCATTTCCAGCATCTGACAGATGCACGCCATCCCGTCTGTAGAGGGCCTTGTTGCTGTACTGGATGCCTGGGTGCCTAATGACGCACCCGTCCAGAGCCACCACTCTACGTTCCACAGCCCGTTCCAAGACCTTTCTTGCCTTGTTGATTCCAACCGGGCTCACACAATCCCTCCACGTCCTCCTCTCAAGCAGCGAGGACCACAAGATCGTAATGTTTGGGTAAGTCGCCATCAGATCAGCAAAATCGTCAAAAATGTTTCATCTCAAGTCAATAGCTTTGCGATACGCTAAGTCGTTTCCCCCCAACTGGACAACCAGGGCATCAGGTGGGCCCTCCGAGGCAGCTCTCGCCATCACGGCTGGCTTGAATTCGCTCCAGCGCATCCCTCTATGCGCTATCCACGCCAGCTCTACATTTGCAGGCAAGCTCAGATTTATACCCAAACCGGTGTTCATGGCACGATTCTTGGCCCAATGCACGACGCTGTGGCCCACCAGCCAAATGCGCACCCTCTTGTATTCTGAAAAGCAAACAGGCAGAAAACCACGGTCAGGAAACCCCACAGCTAGTCATAAATTCTTTCTCACATAAGCTCTGTATGCATTAGATCTCCACCGCCCCAAGTCCTTTATCCTGTCTGCTGAGAGCCCAAGGTGCACTGCAGTGGTTGCTGCCCCTATCCGAAAGGAGTGAGCCGCAAATTCGGCCGCGGACAGACCGCAAGCTGACAATGCCAAGCGCATCACCCGCGTAAACTGATGCCTGGCCAAGAGCGATCCATCCGCGTGAATAAATAGGGGGCCGGGGCTACTGGGTCTTAAGTAGAGGAAACGCCTCGTATCCCTCACCGGGCAGGGACCACTAGCCTGTGCAGCTGGTAGCCGAAGGAGGGCCCCTCTGCCCTGTTGGTCCGTCTTAGAGCTCCGTACTTGAACCATCAGGTCAGTCTCTGATAGGGTCAGATCACTTAACAGGATGCCCCTCTGGCCGTGGGCAACCCCTCCCTCGCAGACTACCTCACCTATGCGCAGGGCACCAAAGAAGGCTACGGAATAAGCGGCAGAGAATAGGCGCGCTTCATATTTTGACCAGCATATTTCTCGTATTTTTTTGTGTATCTGAGTCAAAATATCATACGTTATGGGCCTCCTCTTGTCAGAGCTGGGGGGCTGTAGCTGGCGCCAGCCCTCTAAGGTCTTACGCACGATAAATTGTGCGCACGGGTCGATGGCGAAAAAGGCTTTACAAAAATAGGAAATCCCCGCGGACTGAATATTGAGAGTCTTTGGTGCCCTGCCCAGCTCCTTCAGATGGGTTAAGTAGTGGAGGACCTCCCTTGTTGAGGGAATGGAATTCTGCTTTGCGCTGGGTATACTGCTGCGGAACTTTAAAAAGTCAGCCCAAGCCTTCTTGTATGATCTCATTGTGGAAGGGGCAACTGCACCGAATACTCCCTTCATCATTTCCTGCTCCCAAGGCTCCAGAGATGCTCCGGGAAAGGCATTGATGATTGTTCCGCTTCCGGCGCTAATGAGCGAAAGCGCTCCATCTGAAAACGAGACAGAGCATCCATGATGTCATTATTAATGCCAGGTACGAATTTGGCTGAAAAATATATATTCTGCTCCAAACACAGGAGGACGAAGGACCGTAACAAGTTACCCACCCTGGTGGAGCGCGCGGACTGCTGAGAAAGAACCGCTACCACTGCCTGGTTATCTGTGTTGAAACAAACCCTATGGTTGCGGAACTGCTCCGACCAAAGATGTACTGCCACCACGATAGGGAAAAATTCCAAGAATGTAAGGTCCCGAGTAATGGGCTGGCCCTGCCAGTCTGCAGGCCACTTTTTGGCACGCCACTGGCCCCTGAAGTAAACCCCGAAACCCAAGGAACCTGCTGAACTTGGAAATCAGCGTTGAGCGCCATGGAGTCTTGCCACAAGGATATACCGTTGTACTTGTCGAGGAACTGTAACCAAACTCCCAGATCTGCCTTAACTTCTTTGGAGAGGCGCACCCTATGCTGTGGTGCCCTGAGACCAGTGGCCAATCTGGCCAGGCGGCCACAAAAGGGGCGGCCCGGCGCCACTACCCTACAGGCGAAATTTAGGTGGCCTAGCAGGGACTGAACTTGCCTTAAGGTAACCTTCCTCAGGGGTAGCAGCTGCTGTATCAGTGCTTTAAGAGCGATCAATTTATTCTCGGGCAGTCTAGAGGTCTGGGCCACGGTATCTAACTCGATGCCCAAGTAGACAATAGAGGTGGCTGGACCCTCCGTCTTTTCGGCGGCTAGCGGCACCCCTAGCTCACCAGCTAAAGCCGTGAAGGCCTCCAAGAGGGCGGAGCATCGCTGCCTGTTATCTGCCACCAAAATAAAATCATCAAGACAATGCGACACGCCCAACGACCCTGTCCTGAAGCGTAGGGCCCAGTCCAAAAACGTACTAAACGACTCAAAGGCTGAGCAAGCCACGGAACAACCCATCGGCATTGTTTTGTCAATGAAATACGCTCCGTCAAATCTAAAGCCCAACCAACGGAAATCAGCCGGGTGGACGGGAAGGAGGCGGAATGCCGACTCGATGATGCATTTGGCTAGAAGTGCCCCCTGCCCAAATCGCCGAATCATTTTCACTGCTTGGTCAAAGGAGGCGTATTTTACTGTACAAAGCTCCTGGGGGATCGCATCATTGACAGAGCCTCCCCTTGGGTGGGAAAGGTTGTGTATCATGCGGAATTCCCCTGGGGTCTTCTTTAGTACAATGCCCAGAGGGGATAGGTGAAGTCCTTCAAAGGGGGGTTCGGCAAAGGGGCCTGCCACCCTCCCTGCCTTGATTTCCTTCTCTATCTTTTTTCTAACTATCTCTGGTCTTTCCTTAACAGACTTTTGATTTTGTGGGTTCCCGGTGTTGGGGGGGAAGCCACGGGGATTCTGAACCCCTTGGAGAACCCCTCCCAAAGGTATTGTGCAGCTGTTCGATTGGGATACTGGTCCAGTAAGGTTTTGAGGGGCTGAAGTTTGATGGGGGAGGAGGCTAAACCCAGGTGCAAGTTACTGGCGGTTACCAGGCCCCTGGCGGGTGGATCCGGGGGCACCCCTGTTATTGTTGTGGAAGAACCCCCGCCCCCCGAAAGGGCTACTGTTTGTTCTTGAAGCAGGCAGAGGCGGGGTGGTTACCCCAGCACCGCTCACATTCATGCAGATACTTACAGGAGGGTCGCGAGCATACACCCCTGTTGTACTCCCAGCACTGACGGCGCCGCTTCACCTCTGTCTTACCCGCCTTGGATGAGTCCTGATTTTTCTTTTCGATGTAGGGATTGACGTCCTCGCCCCAGTAATTAGGATCCGTTAGATCCCAGTGGGTGGAAGGCAGGAGAGAAGCGTTTCTACGGAAATTCTCATTGTACGTTAAAGCGGCATTTTCTCCCGCGAGAGCATGTGCCCTCCTCACGTGAGCCAGATAAGCAACCAAATCCATGGAGCGCCGAGGATAAGCTGCACACACAACTCCCATGAAAACCTGGTACCCATCCAACCAATTCTCAAAGGTGCGCTCTGCCCTAGGCGTCCTGTACCTCCGCTTACCATAGGACCGCCTCTTTTCCCCTTTTAGAATCATAGACTCATAGAATCATAGAATCATAGAGTTGGAAGAGACCACAAGGGCCATCGAGTCCAACCCCCTGCCAAGCAGGAAACACCATCAGAGCACTCCTGACATATGGTTGTCAAGCCTCTGCTTAAAGACCTCCAAAGTAGGAGACTCCACCACACTCCTTGGCAGCAAATTCCACTGTCGAACAGCTCTTACTGTCAGGAAGTTCTTCCTAATGTTTAGGTGGAATCTTCTTTCTTGTAGTTTGGATCCATTGCTCCGTGTCCGCTTCTCTGGAGCAGCAGAAAACAACCTTTCTCCCTCCTCTATGTGACATCCTTTTATATATTTGAACATGGCTATCATATCACCCCTTAACCTCCTCTTCTCCAGGCTAAACATGCCCAGCTCCCTTAGCCGTTCCTCATAAGGCATCGTTTCCAGGCCTTTGACCATTTTGGTTGCCCTCCTCTGGACACGTTCCAGTTTGTCAGTGTCCTTCTTGAACTGTGGTGCCCAGAACTGGACACAGTACTCCAGGTGAGGTCTGACCAGAGCAGAATACAGTGGCACTATTACTTCCCTTGATCTAGATGCTATACTCCTATTGATGCAGCCCAGAATTGCATTGGCTTTTTTAGCTGCCGCGTCACACTGTTGGCTCATGTCAAGTTTGTGGTCAACCAAGACTCCTAGATCCTTTTCACATGTACTGCTCTCAAGCCAGGTGTCCCCCATCTTGTATTTGTGCCTCTCATTTTTTTGCCCAAGTGCAATACTTTACATTTCTCCCTGTTAAAATTCATCTTGTTTGTTTTGGCCCAGTTCTCTAATCTGTCAAGGTCATTTTGAAGTGTGATCCTGTCCTCTGGGGTGTTAGCCACCCCTCCCAGTTTGGTGTCATCTGCAAATTTGATCAGGATGCCCTTGAGTCCATCATCCAAGTCGTTGATAAAGATGTTGAATAAGACCGGGCCCAAGACAGAACCCTGTGGCACCCCACTAGTCACTCTTCTCCAGGATGAAGAGGAACCATTGATGAGCACTCTTTGGGATCGGTCAGTCAGCCAGTTACAAATCCACTGAGTGGTAGCATAGTCAAGACCGCATTTTACCAGCTTCTTTACAAGAATATCATGGGGCAGCGAGGGAGGGGGAGGGTCCAGTGTGTCAGAGGGAGCAGCTCCGGCGACAGAGAAAGGGGAGGGATCAGAGCAAGCCGTTCTCCCGGAAGGGGAGGAAAGCAGTGAGGGGAGTAGCATAACTGTCAAAAGGAAGGTCAGAAGTTGGGCGCGCGCGCCAAGTTCAAATGAGGAGGCGCGCGGGAGAACAGGGAGCCCGGAGGAGGAGGGGCCAGGACCCAAAGCCCACAGGAGGGGGCAGGAGCAGTCTGGAGACTCCGCTTCAGGAGAAAGCAGGAGGGGAGGAACCCCGACGGGCAGAAAGACCCTGCGGAAAAGGAAAGAGAGAAAGAGGTGGGGCAGCGTTAGCTTATTAAACTGGTGTAGGGGTGGGACCGATTCAGAGGGGACTTCAAACGTCTAGGCTAAGAGACGCGGGGCTGCACGCCTCGGTTGTGGAACCCATAATGAACTGCAATAAACACCCTTGTATATAAGAAGAGCTTGGCGTTGGTCTTTTGTGAGCTGAGACCTGAGGCAGCCCTGACAGTAAGTCCCCTCCCAAAAGTACGCAAAAATTTTTTTGCGAAGCTCACGAAGTTTGGCGGCCATGAGTATGGAGGAGCAGATAGCTGATCTACGCAACGCAGTCTCCCAGCTTACCACTGCGGTAGTGGTCTCCCAGAAGAAGGGGGAAGAGGCGGAAAAGCGATGCCAGGATCTGCAAGCCAGGTGGGATCATGCATGCCAAGTGGGATTCCCGGGGTCCAGATCTGCAGGCGTAGGACTGGGCAGAAGGGGAGGCAACTTGGTAGCCCACTTTGATGGGAACCTGAAGCAGTACCCCAGTTTTTGAGCAGACGTCGAATATGCGTTGCATTTGCTTCGCGACGACTTTAAAGATGAGGAGGAGAAGGTGGGGTTCATTGTGTCCCACTTGCATGGGGAAGCGAGGGCTTGGCTGCGCAATCTGTGGCGCGAAGATTGTCCTGCTCGAAGGGACTCAGATGAATTTATCAAAGCCATGGACGCTTGCTTCCAATCTACCGTGGATGTGGATATAGCACGCAAGGAGCTGCATGGTTTAAGGCAAGGCAAGGCTACAGTACGTCAGTATCATGCTAGGTTTTTTGCCTTGCTGAATGTACTGAAATGGGAGAAAGATTCCCTGGCAGTAAGAGACTTGTTTTGGGAGGGGTTGTCTGGCCCTGTAAAAGATGAATTGGCAAGGGGGGTCAGACCTCAAACCCTAGCAGAACTTGTGCAGCGGGCGCTCGCCATTGGAGTGCGCCACGAAGAACGCCCTTGGCGCAATGAGGAGGGTCGCCAGCTTCACACACCCTCTAGAGCGCCTCCTTTCCTTCCCAGGGATCTAGGACGTACGCGTCCCTCACCTCAGCTGCAGGCAGGGGAGGAACCAATGGAACTTGGTGGTGCACAGGCTCAGTCAGCTGCCGGAGCCCCAGCGTCCGGAGCAGTCAAGACGAAGCCTCCTAGAGGGAACAGGAAGTGTTACATCTGTGACAGTGCGATGCACATGGCCAAAGAGTGTCCCCAGAGGCTCCAAAAGCACACTGCAGCCTTAGCAACAGTAACTGCAGCAGCACTACCTGAAGAGCAATTTCAGGGAAACGACAATGCCTGGCTGGAAGCAGAAATGCTGGGGCACAGCCAGGCGAGTCAGTAGGACAGTCCCCAGCGCTTTTGAAGCATACAAACCCCCTGCAACCCAAGCCAGTGGTGCAGCTCACTGCAACTCTCCAGCTACCTAATGGACGCACCCTGGAAGTCCCCATTACAATTGACAGTGGGAGCAACGCAGACTTCGTGGGGGTGCACTTCGTCAAGCAGCATCGCATAGAGCTCCTACCAGCCACGCTGCCATTGAACGTCGTCACAGTGGATGGCAGGAAGCTGCTGGGTGGGCAGGTGGTACAACAGACGCCACCCATGGTAATGCAGATTGGCAATCACCGAGAAGTCATCAGTTTCAACGTCACCCGCCTGTCAGACACACCTATAGTGTTAGGCATGAGTTGGCTGGATAGGCACAGCCCAACCATGGCGTGGTACCAGCGGCAGCTCACTTTCGGCTCGTCCTATTGCGCGCAGCATTGCATCCAGACCGGTCAGGAGGAGGAGGGCCAAGAGGAGGGGCAGCCATGGGGGACTAGCAATGGACAGCGCCAAGGTCCGCGCGGTGTTGGACTGGAAAAGCCCGCGAAATCGGAAGGAGGTCCAGAGGTTCGTCGGCTTCGCCAACTTTTACCGCAAGTTCATCAGGGGTTTCGCCAGGGAGACGGCAGCTATCACGGACACTCTCAGCTCCAAGAAGAAGAAGTTCACCTGGACGGACCAGGCGGAGCAGTCCTTCAGGAGACTTAAGAGTCTCTTCGCGTCCGAAGAACAGCTGCTACACGTGAATCCCGGCAGGCCCATGAGGGTTGAGACTGACGCATCTGACAGAGCGGTGGGGGCCGTCCTTTTACAGGAAGACCCGCAGGGGAACTGGAGGCCCTGCGCTTTCTACTCCCGGAAGCTCAGCAAGTCGGAACAGAACTACACCATCTGGGACAGGGAGTTGCTGGCCATCCACGCGGCTTTCAAGGCGTGGAGGCACTTCCTCATTGGAGCCAAGCACACCGTGCAGGTCCGCACGGACCACAAGAACCTAGAGTACTGGCGCACGGCGAAGCTACAGAGCCAGAGGCACAGACGCTGGGCAGAGTTCTTTGCGGACTTCGATTTCAGGATTGAGTACATCCCAGGCGACAACAATGTCATAGCAGATGCGCTCTCCAGGAAACCGCAGTATCTCGAGGAAGCGGCACCTGTGGGAGCCAAGCACATTTTTGCACCACAGGTGTGGGCGGTGCGTCGCGCTTTGCAGACGGATCCGTTCGCACAGTCCAAGATGGAAGAGGTGCGGAGAGGCACAGCGAGGGACGACGAGTTCCAGATACGCGACGGCCTGCTAACCCGTAAAGGTGCTCTCTATGTTCCGGGAGACGATCTCCACGCAAAGGTTCTGCAGCAGTTGCACGACCACCCAGCGCTGGCCACTTCGGCAAGGAAAAGACGGCGGAATTAGTGGCCAGAGACTTTTGGTGGCCCCAGATGCGAGGGGAGGTCGCGGACTACGTCGCCAGGTGTGACACTTGCCAAAGGTCCAAGCCAGTGCACCAGAAACCAGCGGGACTGATGGAACCGTTGGAGACGCCACTGCAACCGTGGCAGAGGGTGGCGCTGGACTTTGTCACTGATCTGCCCAGTTCGCGAGGCAAGACGGCGGTGCTTGTGGTTGTAGACCTGTTCACCAAGATGGCGCATTTCATTCCTTGCGCGAAGGTGGCGACTGCGGAGCAGACCGCCAAACTGTTCATAGACCACGTGTTCAGGGTGCACGGCTTGCCGCGATCCATCCTGTCCGACCGCGGTCGCCAGTTCGTTTCCAGTTTTTGGCAGAAGCTCCTGGGTATCCTGAACGTCAAGATCAACTTAGCGTCGGCGAGACACCCGCAGACCAACGGCCAAGCGGAAAGGGTCAACGCCATCATGCAGCAGTACCTGCGCTGTTACGCCAATCAGAAGCCTGCGACTTGGGTGGACTACTTGCCGATGGCCGAGTTTGCCTACAACAACACGAAGCAGGCGTCCACGGGGGTGACGCCGTTCTTCGCCAACAATGGGCGGCATCCCAGAACCTTTCCGGGAGTGGAGACGACGGTGCAGGGAGCGACGCAGGGAGCGGAGCATTTGGCCGCAGAATTGCAGGAGGTCCACGAGGAGCTCCGACGGCACTTAGAGCTGGCTAAACACGCCTACAAGGTGCAGGCAGACAGGCACAGGAGGGCAGGGGAAGACATACAGGTGGGGGACTGGGTATGGTTGGCAGCCCAGGCGGCGCCTACCAAGTCGTTAGCCAAGAAGAAGCTAGGACACAGACAGCTGGGGCCATACCAAGTTGAGGCCAAGATCAACACCGTAGCTTATCGGTTGACCCTCCCAGAAGGTTCCCGAATGCACCCGGTCTTTCATAGGTCGGTGCTTACGCCCTACAAAGCCCCACACAGGTTTCAGGAGCCAGGGACGGCACCGGACCCACGCAGGGAGTCCCCAAGGGGGGGGGAAGTCACCGAAGGCCGAGACACTCAACGAGGTCACAGAAATTCTGGACTCGAGATGGGGGGAGGAGGGAGTAGAATACCTCCTCGCCAGAGAGGGTACCCCGGCCAGTGCCAACAGTTGGGTGCCGGGCTATGCTCTGGAGGAGCCCCTTCTTAAGGACGAGTTCCATGCACTCTTCCCACACAGGCCCATGCCAGCGGAATTTTTCGACGACTGGCTTTTTACGCCTACACTTTCAGGCAGCACCTTCCGGGGGTTCTCCTCAGCAGAGGAGACCACGCCAAAATTGAGTCCTCCAAGGGGATCGTGCTCGGGGGTGGACACGGATCGCTCTTACTGGTGGGACGACCAACCAGAGGATGAGTGGCGCAGGAGATTGCTGAGGGGGCCCTGGCAGACAGCAACGTCCGAAGAGACAGGGGGAGGGGAGGACATGGACGTGTTAGGAGAGGACCTTGGTTTCGAGCACACAAGCAATGAGCTGGAAGCAGAGACGATTGACGTCGACGAACTTTATCCAAGATCTACCCCAGCGACTGAGGAGCTTCCGGAACCTGCACCCGAGCAGCGGGAGGGGGGAAGGGGGGGCTTCGAGGGGGGGATGGATGTCAGGGGTACAGGGACAGAGGCACAGGGAAGGCAGGAAATGGAGAGCGATGGAGAGGAATCCCAGGAGAGCGAGGAAGAGGATAGCAATGACGCAGGGGATTCCATGAGTCTCTCCAGCAAATCAGAGGATTCCCAGAAAGGGGCGCCTGTGGTAAGGGCAAGGGGAGCCCCGGGGGGAAAGTGTCAGGAGCGGGGGGCCAGCAGGGGACCCCAAAGCGGCAGCTGGGAATCAGGGCCAGCCTCCCCACCAGAGCGCAGCGAGGGAGGGGGAGGGTCCAGTGTGTCAGAGGGAGCAGCTCCGGCGACAGAGAAAGGGGAGGGATCAGAGCAAGCCGTTCTCCCAGAAGGGGAGGAAAGCAGTGAGGGGAGTAGCATAACTGTCAAAAGGAAGGTCAGAAGTTGGGCGCGCGCGCCAAGTTCAAATGAGGAGGCGCGCGGGAGAACAGGGAGCCCGGAGGAGGAGGGGCCAGGACCCAAAGCCCGCAGGAGGGGGCAGGAGCAGTCTGGAGACTCCGCTTCAGGAGAAAGCAGGAGGGGAGGAACCCCGACGGGCAGAAAGACCCTGCGGAAAAGGAAAGAGAGAAAGAGGTGGGGCAGCGTTAGCTTATTAAACTGGTGTAGGGGTGGGACCGATTCAGAGGGGACTTCTAATGTCTAGGAGAAAGAGACGCGGGGCTGCACGCCTCGGTTGTGGAACCCATAATGAACTGCAATAAACACCCTTGTATATAAGAAGAGCTTGGCGTTGGTCTTTTGTGAGCTGAGACCTGAGGCAGCCCTGACAACACCAAACTGGGAGGGGTGGCTAACACCCCAGAGGACAGGATCACACTTCAAAACGACCTTGACAGATTAGAAAACTGGGCCAAAACAAACAAGATGAATTTTAACAGGGATAAATGTAAAGTATTGCACTTGGGCAAAAAAAATGAGAGGCACAAATACAAGATGGGTGACACCTGGCTTGAGAGCAGTACATGTGAAAAGGATCTAGGAGTCTTGGTTGACCACAAACTTGACATGAGCCAACAGTGTGACACGGCAGCTAAAAAAGCCAATGCAATTCTGGGCCTCATCAATAGGAGTATAGCATCTAGATCAAGGGAAGTAATAGTGCCACTGTATTCTGCTCTGGTCAGACCTCACCTGGAGTACTGTGTCCAGTTCTGGGCACCACAATTCAAGAAGGACACTGACAAACTGGAACGTGTCCAGAGGAGGGCAACCAAAATGGTCAAAGGCCTGGAAACGATGCCTTATGAGGAACGGCTAAGGGAGCTGGGCATGTTTAGCCTGGAGAAGAGGAGGTTAAGGGGTGATATGATAGCCATGTTCAAATATATAAAAGGATGTCACATAGAGGAGGGAGAAAGGTTGTTTTCTGCTGCTCCAGAGAAGCGGACACGGAGCAATGGAGCCAAACTACAAGAAAGAAGATTCCACCTAAACATTAGGAAGAACTTCCTGACAGTAAGAGCTGTTCGACAGTGGAATTTGCTGCCAAGGAGTGTGGTGGAGTCTCCTACTTTGGAGGTCTTTAAGCAGAGGCTTGACAACCATATGTCAGGAGTGCTCTGATGGTGTTTCCTGCTTGGCAGGGGGTTGGACTCGATGGCCCTTGTGGTCTCTTCCAACTCTATGATTCTATGATTCTATGCGCCTGCTGGATGTCGAGGTTAGTTTCTCGACGGCCAGACATCCAGAAACCACGGACAAGCAGAGAGAGCTAACAGCATACTTCAACAATATCTACACTGCTACGTCAACGAGAGGGAGAATGATTGGGTGGACAACTTAGCGCTGGCTGAGTTTGCATACAATAACGCAGAACATGTGTCCACAGGGATGAGTCCGTTTATGGCGAATTACGGGTGTCACCCCAGGGCTTTCCCAGGGGAAGGGGAGGGAAGTTGGAGTGTTCCTGCAGCTGAAAAATTTGTGGAAGAGATGGAGGCTTTACACCAACAGCTTAAGCTAAACCTGGAAAGGGCCAAGGAAGAGTACAAGAGGCAGGCAGACAAGCACCGCAGAGAGGGAGAAACCATT
This sequence comes from Podarcis bocagei, assembly GCF_964188305.1. Classification (NCBI taxonomy): domain Eukaryota; kingdom Metazoa; phylum Chordata; class Lepidosauria; order Squamata; family Lacertidae; genus Podarcis; species Podarcis bocagei. The sequence goes on along the minus strand of NW_027670224.1, from coordinate 73,936 downwards.
AGAGTGGGGGACCGGTTGTGGTTGTCTACCAAAGGGTTACCTTTCAAAGGAGGGTGCAAGAAACTACGGCCAAAGAGACTGGGACCGTTCGAAGTAGCCCAGCAAGTTAACCCGGTGGCCTTTAGGCTCAAATTGCCATCTCACATGAAACTGCACCCCGTGTTCCATAGGTCCTTACTCTCACTGTTCAGGGAGGGGAGGGAATTTCTGGGTCAGCAAAGTGAAACACCCTTGCATCCACAGATGGAGGAAAGGGAACTCAGTGGCCATGCAGCTGAAATTCTCGATTCCAGGTGGAGAGGGGGGCGAGTGGAATATTTGGTGGCGTGGGAGGGGGAGTCAGAAGCGGAAAACACATGGGTCACAGCAGAAGAGATTAGGGATGAGTATCTGCAGGAGGAGTTTCATAGCAGGTATCCGAGAAAGCCCAAACCACCAGAGAGATTCTGGGGGGAGCAATTTGGCACCACCGATGAAGAGGAAGAGTTTGAGGGTTTTCCCGCCTCCGACCAGGAGGAAGGGGAATTATCCGAAGAAGAATCCGACTGGGGAGATTGGGGAGAGAGGAGAGACAGCAGCAAATGGAGAGGGATGTTTGAATCATCAGATGGACGGGAGAGTTCCTTCCGGGGGCTTCCTGCATCACCGTCCGAGGAAAGGACGGGGGAGGGGGAGGGGGAGGGCCCTGGGAGTGAAGTGGATGTCAGGGAACTGACATCAGAGCATAGTGGAGAGGCGAGGCTCCCAGATTCTGCAGGAGAGGGGACTAGTAAGGGAAGAGAGAGAACGTCCTCTGGGGAAAGAAGTCCAGGTGACACCAGGAAGAAGGGAGAGGCAGAGAGCAGTTTGGAGGGGAGGCTCCGAGACTCTTCCAGTGAAGTCAGTGGGGAGGGTGGAGGACCACCACTCGGCACGCCCACTCTGCGCAGAAGGCTTCCGCGCAGAGAGGTGAGGCGAAGGTTGTCCGTTAAGGAATTCTTATGCTGGAGGAAATTTAGGAGACGCCCACTCACGGATTCTGCTAGCGACTGAGCAGCAGCGCCAAGGCTGCTCAGTCAGGGAAAGACACAACCGACCCTAAGCAGTTTGGAACAGCTAGAGGTTTACACACAAGCAACCCCAATTCCCGTGACAGCAATTCGTGAGTCCCTTACGTTGCTTGTGTGCAAGAGGACCGGGGTACAATCATGAGTCAAACCGGAGGAGCCGGCGCAGGAGAGGGGGCCAAAGGCGGACAGAGTCTGGAGGAGAGAAACTGAGACTTGGAGCAGCAACTGGCTCTACTAGCGGCGCGGCTGGATGAAAGGAGGACACATGATGCCCAGGGGAAGATTACCCCCATCTCAAGAAAGGTACCGGGACTTGTGCAGAAGTTTGGGGGCAACCCCAGAGATTATAACGCTTTTAAGACAGAAGTGCAGTATGCGCTGGAGCTGTAGTACGATGACTTTGCCCACGATGGGGGAAGAGTCGCTTTCGTGGTGGGGCACCTGGAGGGGCGGGCCAGAGATTGGGTTCGACCCTTAATGGCAGCGGAGAACGCGGCCTTGAAGGACCTGAGAAAGTTTTTTAGCGCGATGGATCACATGTTCTCGAGCGATGTTGAACTGAGCGTGACGCGCAAAGAACTGATGGGGTGCAAACAAGGAAACCAGTCAGTGAGAGAGTACTGGTTGAGATTTGCTATGCTGATCCATAAACTTGGGTGGGATCTGAGTTCGGAACCTATTCAAATGTTGTTTGAGGAGGGCTTATCCCCTTGGGTGAGAGACGAACTTTCCCGCTCACCCTGCCCGGAATCGATGGACCAGCTGACCAAGTTGGCGCTCGCTGTAGGAGTCCGACAAGAGACGCGCGCTCTGGAAAGGCGGGAAGGGAGAGCAGAGCGTTGGCATGACAACTGCATTCCAGACATGCCAGCGTCTACTGTGCCACCCGAGGAGCCAATGGAGATTGGAGAAGCGAGCGTGCGCGGGTTTTCAAACTCCAGCGAGGCGCGTAAGAAGGAGGGGAAAACCAGTAAGAGGTGTTTCCGCGGACTTCCGGGTTGACGCGATCTGGAAATGGCGGATTCCCTCCGAGCTGCGGAGGGAATCGGCTCTACCGAGGATGGGTCTTTGCTGCGCCGGCGACGCGGGGACCCTTAAAAACCGCAGGCGCGGAAGCCTGCGGACTGAAGACTCGGCGGGTGCCTTAAGCGCCCCCCCTGATTCGCAAAGAGCCTTTTTAAAGGCTGCGGAGGGGATACGGGGGTGGCGTGGCACTGAGAGTCGATCGCTACCTTGGTAGAGCGAAGCCGCGAGCCATAACCAGAGAGCGCCGACTTCCTTCCTTGAAAATCTGGACTGAAAGAACTACCCGTGAGTAAGACGGATTGGGACTTTAAAAATTTTTACCTTGAATTAGAGACGACCGGGGGGTGTGTTAAAAGGAAGTCCGCACCCCCCCCCCTTGCAGAAGATCTAAGCAACGACATAAGAGCTAAGCTGGAGAGCCTACCCTTGGTGGGGTGAGTTAAAAAGGACATTAACTTCCAAGATTTAACTAAAGGAAATTTTGGGCTGGAGAGTGGAGTTTTGGAAACCCTCCTTTTGCTTTAAACAACCCCCCCTCCCGGGCTCGGGAACGTCCTGCCTTTGTGCCTGTGTAAGAGCTGCGGAGTTTGACAGCTGTCAAAGCTGCCAAACGGGCGGTTTAAAGTGAGAAATTGTCATTTAAGATCCCTCTGGACTAAGACGAGTTATAATTGAGCTAAAACTGTTGGAAACAAAGTAATAACAATCAGTTAAAGGATTGTTGGTGAAAAGGCAACTAAGTAACCAGATTCCCCCTAGGGGGAATTCTGTGAAACTACAATGGATACAATGGCTGTGGAAGGAAAGTTACTAGTGGAAATCGAAAGGATGTTTCAATTGGTGGGAATCTTACAGGAGCAGAGCTTGGCCATGAATAAACAACTTGAGACTATGACCTTGGGAACAGGCAACTCTGCTCTTTGTATTGAGGACCTCAATGAGAAAGAATCCACAGCTGATTGGGAAACAATATCTACAGAGCTGGAAGAGACTAAACAACAAGAAAAAGAAGAAGTAATCCTGGGAAGCAACAACCAAAAGTTGACATCTGTGGAATACAAGCAAGGAGACGCTGGGAACATATCCACCACAAGTCTGCGAAAGATACAGAAGAAGAAGGAGGAGGTCCCAAGACAAAATGGAATACAGGAATTTAAAACAAAGAAATATGATTGGGGCCTCCGTTTGGACTTAGACTTTGAAGAGATAGACTTTGTGGAAATTCTTCAGCAGCTACCTTTGAATCTTCTTGTGGGAAGAGGATATATTTTGATGGTGAAAGAACTTTTCCCAGATCCGACGACTGACATAAAGGACTACCAACAGGACAGGCGGAGAGGGACGGAAAGAGATTTGAAAGCCTCGGACGTGAGGAACCCAGGCTGAGAATCTCGAATTTGGATTTTTATTGGGAAGGGACAAAAACCGGGGATGGGAGGGAGGGAAGAAGAGATTCTTAAAAACTCTTAAGACTTTTAGGTTTGGTTAAGATGACTCTTAATCTAAGATAAAATGAAAATCGATGGAAGAGAACTTAAGTCCAACTTATGAAAATCAATTTTTATTATAAAAAAGGTAATAAGATGAATAAGATTGTTAAGAGGAGAAATATCAACTTGCTGATATAATCTTGAAACTGGGATGCACGAGGGGAGGTGGGGGGAAGTCAGGGAACAAGGTTATGAAACGGGGATTTGCTGATTCTATACATGTTTTTGGTCTTTTGTTTTTTCTTTGTGTATGTTTTGTCTATATAAAAGCAGAAAACCAAATAAAAATTTTATAAAAAAGAAAAAAGAAAAGAAAACCAGTAAGAGGTGTTTCCTATGGCAGCAGCCGGGACATTTTGCCAGAGCCTGCCCTCAGAGGAAGGCGTGGCAAGGAATGGTGGGGGCAGTGGGGAGTGAGGCGGGGAAAAAAGAGGCACCGGGAAACGGCCGTGCTTGGCTGCAGGAAGGAGGGCACAGCAGCCAGGCGAGCAACCAGTAGAAGTGCCCAAACCAGACCCTCCCCGAGCAGCCATCGTCATAGAGGTGGTGCTAGAACTCCCAAACGGACACCCCATCAAAGTGAAGGCGCTGCTGGATTCAGGCAGCTCTTGCAACTTCTTTAGCAAGGATTTTGCGCTAGAACACCAGCTACAGGTGGTGCCTCTAGAACATCCCCTGCAAGTAACCACGATTGATGGGAGAGAACTTTTGGGAGGGGAAGTAACCAACCAGACCCCTCCCATGAAAATGACAGTTCCCAGACACACTGAGACCATTGCCTTTCACGTAGCCACCTTAGCAGGACCACCCATCATACTGGGAATGAGTTGGCTGGCACTGCACGACCCAGTAGTAGGGTGGCACCAGCGGACAGTCACCTTTGGGTCAGCTCACTGCGTAGAGCATTGCCACGGAGGGGAAACCCCGAGGATGGCAGTAGCCAGGGTGGCAGGGATGGTGGTGGGAGAAAAGGGGAGGCTACCACCTCAGTATGCAGACCTGGAAGAAGTCTTCAGCGAGAGAGAGGCGGATAGACTACCCCCTCACTGGCCCTTTGACTGTCAGATCAACCTACTCCCAGGGGCTCAGTTACCAGTGGGTAAGCTGTACGCCATGTCAGACAGGGAGATGCAGGAGTTGCGGAAGTTCATTGACAAGAATCTGAAGAGGGGCTTTATACGTGAATCAAGGGCGGTGGGGGCAGTCCAGTGTTCTTTGTGGACAAAAGAGACTCCAAAGAGCCCCGCTTGGTCGTAGATTACAGGTCCGTGAACCGGGTGTCGGAACCGGTGACCTTCCCAATGCCCAGGATTGATGACATTTTGGCCAGGGTAAGGAAAGGGAAGGTTTTTACCAAGTTGGACCTTCGGGGGGCGTATAATTTGATAAGGATGAGGGAGGGGGATGAATGGAAAACCACCATGTTCACCCCTCTGGGGGCCTTTGAGTATCTCGTTATGCCCTTCGGATGACAATCGGGATCCAGCACATTTCAAGCTTCCATGCACCAGGTGCTGGGGTCCCTGCTGTACAAGAATTGTGTGGCCTTCCTGGACGACGTACTTATCTACTCAGAGAACGAGGAGCAGCATGTGAAAGATGTCAGGGAAGTGCTGAAAAGGCTGCAGGAGCATCAGCTGTGGGTCAAACTGGAGAAATGCCAATTCCATGCACGAGAGGTGGAGTTCCTGGGCTACAGGTTGTCAGACAAAGGTCTGGCAATGGACCCAGGCAAGGTGCAGGCCGTGCTAGAATGGAAGCCTCCCAAGAACCGGAAGGACGTGCAGAGGTTCTTGGGGTTTGCAAATTTCTACAGGAAGTTCATCAATAACTTCGCCCATCTAACGGCACCCATAACGGATTGTCTCAGCAGCAAGAAGAAGTTCGAATGGACGGAGGAGGCCCAGCGTTCCTTTGAAAAGCTTAAGAGGGCGTTCGCATCGGAAGAGCAGCTCCTGCACGTGGATCTGCGGAAGCCGATAAGGCTAGAGACGGATGCGCCAGACAGAGCTGTAGGGGGGATATTGCTTCAGCAGGGAAATGGGGAGTGGAAACCGTGTGCCTTCTTTTCCAGGAAGCTTAACAAGTCGGAGCAAAACTACACAGTGTACGATCGAGAACTGCTGGCAATTCACGAGGCTTTTCGACGGTGGCGACATTTTCTCATAGGCGCACAGCACAAAGTCCAGGTGTGTACTGACCACAAGAACCTGGAGTATTGGAGAACGGCAAGAGTGCTCAACCAACGACAGGTGCGGGGGGCTCAAGAGTTTTCCAAGTTTAATTTTGAAATTAGGTACGTGCCTGGGAAGGAAAATGTCAGAGCAGATGCCCTCTCTCGCAAGCCTGAATACGAGGAAGGGGAGGGAGGACCAGAAGCACGTTATGTCATACCCGAGGACAGGTGTGTGTGGGGGGGAGTGTTCGTAGGGAGGCAAGAGCTGGCCGGTCTGACGAGGGATGATCAGTATGCACAAACCAAGATCCGGGAAATTGGTATCACTGGGGAAACTCAGGGGGGGGGGGTTCGAAGTAAAGGATGGGGCACTGTACTATAAGGGTGCATTGTACATACCTGAGGGGGATTTGAGGAGCAGAATACTCAAGCAATTGCATGACAACCCCACGGCAGGACATTTTGGACAACATAAGACAATGCTACTGGTCACCAGGCAGTTTTGGTGGCCACGGGTGAGGGAAGATGTGAAGGAGTACGTACGTGGGTGCCAGTGCTGCCAGAGAGCGAAGGGGGAGAGGACAGCACCTGCGGGGTTACTGGAGCCCTTACCCACACCAGAGAGGCCATGGGAGGTGGTATCAATTGACTTTATGACGGATTTACCAAAAGCCAGGGGGAAAACGGCAGTAATGGTGGTAGTTGACTTGATGACCAAAATGTGCCATTTTATTGCGTGCTCGCATGCGGTGACTGCAGAAGAAACAGCAAAGCTGTTTGTAGAGCATGTTTTCAGGTTGCATGGCGCCCCCTTGAGGATTTTATCCGACAGAGGACGGCAATTCACGACCAGATTCTGGAGGAAGCTTATGAGTCTGCTGGACGTCGAGGTTGGGTTCTCAACGGCCAGACATCCCGAAACCAACGGACAAGCAGAGAGAGCGAACAGCGTACTTCAACAATATCTACGCTGCTACGTCAGCGAGAGGGAGAAGGATTGGGTGGACAACTTAGCGTTGGCTGAGTTTGCATACAATAACGCAGAACATGTGTCTACAGGGATGAGTCCGTTTATGGCGAATTACGGGTGTCACCCCAGGGCTTTCCCCGGGGAAGGGGAGGGAAGTTGGAGTGTTCCCACAGCTGAAAAATTTGTGGAAGAGATGGAGGCTTTACACCAACATCTTAAGTTAAACCTGGAAAGGGCCAAGGAAGAGTACAAGAGGCAGGCTGACAAGCACCGCAGGGAGGGAGAAACCATAAGAGTGGGAGACCAGGTGTGCTTGTCTACCAAAGGGTTACCGTTCAAAGGAGGGTGCAAGAAGCTACGGCCAAAGAGACTGGGACCGTTCGAAGTAGCCCAGCAAGTTAACCCGGTGGCCTTTAGACTCAAATTGCCATCTCACATGAAACTGCACCCCGTGTTCCACAGGTCCTTACTCTCACCGTTCAGGGAAGGGAGGGAATTTCTGGGTCAGCGAAGTGAAACACCCTTGCATCCACAGATGGAGGAAAGGGAACTCAGTGACCATGCAGCTGAAATTCTCGATTCCAGGTGGAAAGGGGGGCGAGTGGAGTATTTGGTGGCGTGGGAGGGGGAGCCAGCAGAGGAAAATGCATGGGTCCCAGCAGAAGAGATTAGGAATGAGTATCTGCAGGAGGAGTTTCATAGCAGGTTTCCGAGAAAGGTTTCCGAGAGGTTCTGGGGGGAGCAATTTGGCACCACCGATGAAGAGGAAGATTTTGAGGGTTTTCCCGCCTCCGAAGAGGAGGAAGGGGAAGTGTCAGAAGAAGAATCCGACTGGGGAGATTGGGGAGAGAGAAGAGACAGCAGCAAATGGAGAGGGGTGTTTGAATCATCAGATGGAGGGGAGAGTTCCTTCCGGGGGTTTCCTGCATCACCGTCCGAGGAAAGGACGGGGGAGGGGGAGGGCCCTGGGAGGGAGGTGGATGTCAGGGAACTGACATCAGAGCAGAGGGGAGAAGCGAGGCTCCGGGACTCTGCAGGAGAGGGGACGAGTAAGGGAAGAGAGAGAACGTCATCTGGGGAAGGAAGTCCAGGGGACACCAGGAAGAAGGGAGAGGCGGAGAGCAGCTCGGAGGTGAGGCTCCGAGACTCTTCCAGTGAAGTCAGTGAGGAGGGTGGAGGACCACCACTCGGAACGCCCACTCTGCGCATAAGGCTTCCGCGCAGAGATGCGAGACGGAGGTTGTCCGTTAAGGAATTCTTATGCTGGAGGAAATTTAGGAGACACCCACTCACGGATTCTGCTAGCGACTGAGCAGCAGCGCCAAGGCTGCTCAGTCAGGGAAAGACACAACCGACACTAAGCAGTTTGGAACAGCTAGAGGTTTACACACAAGCAACCCCAAATCCCGTGACAACGAATAAGCTTTGATTGGGCTTTTTTCAATTCGCATGGTGTTATTTCGGTGTGCACCAGAATCACCCCCAACCAAAGCAAAAATGCCTTTTGTTTCCATCTACATAAAAAGAAGATGATAAAGCTCTGATTGGGCTTATTTCAAATTGGTGTTTTTGGGGTTAGAATGCACATTCACACAAAAATCGCAGAAATGTTTGTTACCAGCCCAAATCAAGCATAGGTGTTTTGGTTCCCTCTCAATAGAAAAAGGACGAATAAGCTTCGATTGCTCTTTCGGTGTTCATTCACCCACAAATAGCAAAGCGGTGTAATAAGCCTAAACAAAGCCAAACAGGTTGTTTTGGTTTCGAACTACATAGAAAGAAGAATCTTGGATTGTGCTTACTTCATGTCGTGTTCTTTGCTGTTAATGCACATTGACACAGAAATCGCAGTGTGTGCAATGAGACCAAAATAACACAACACCATCTTTTCGCTTCCATATGCGTAGAAAGAAGTCGAATAAGCTTTGATTGGGCGTTTTTCAATTCGCATGGTGTTATTTGGGTGTACGCCAGAATCAGCCCAAACGAAAGCAAATAGGTATTTTGGGTTCCATCTACATAAAAAGAAGATGATAAAGCTCTGATTGGGCTTATTTCAAATTGGTGTTTTTGGGGTTAGAATGCACATTCACCCAAAAATCGCAGAGTGACATGTTTATTATCAGCCCAAATCAAGCATAGGTGTTTTGGTTCCATCTCAATAGAAAAAGGACGAATAAGCTTCGATTGCTCTTTCGGTGTTCATTCACCCACAAATAGCAAAGCGAAGTGTAATAAGCCTAAAGAAAGCCAAACAGGTTGTTTTGGTTTCCAACTACATAGAAAGAAGAATCTTGGATTGCGCTTACTTCATGTTGTGTTCTTTGCTGTTAATGCTCATTGACACAGAAATCGCAAAGTGTGTGCAATGAGACCAAAATAACATAACACCATTTTTTCGCTTCCATATGCGTAGGAAGACGACGAATAAGGTTTGACTGGGCTTTTTTCAATTCGCATGGTGTTATTTGGGTGTGCGCCAGAATCACCCCAAACGAAAGCAAATAGGTGTTTTGGGTTCCATCTACATAAAAAGAAGATGATAAAGCTCTGGTTGTCCTTATTTCAAATTGGTGTTTTGGGGATTAGAATGCACATTCAACCAAAAATCGCAGAAATGTTTGTTACCAGCCCAAATCAAGCATAGGTAAACATATGGTAACATCTCAATAGAAAAAGGATGAATAAGCTTCGATTGCTCTTTCGGTGTTCATTCACCCACAAATAGTGTGGCTTGATGATGCAGTCTGGCACGTTTCCCTGCGCCACACTGGACTCCTGAAACAAGAATCACACACAGAGAAACCACTCCCGTATGTGAACATAACCACGCCTCAGAATGTGAGACGTCACTCAGAACTGTTTAACCCTGTAAGTTCTGATTCTCTTCACACCCCCTCTCGTCTCGCATCCTGAGGGAAACTGTGAACACACATCTACAGACCTCTTTGAGTTCAACTCCCTTCCCATTGCCTCTTGCCCCCTTCTGGCATCTGTCTCAGGCAACTGTTGAACCTCCTCAAAACTCCCAGGTTCGCACTGCGCGAAACCAACCCATGCGCTGGTGACCTGAAACCTCTCAGGTGGCACCCCCTTTGTTGTGCGTGCGGATCGTCTGAGCACAGTCTCAGGTGCTCCTCCTGACCCACTGGGGCCAGCAAGTGTGTCTTCTACATCTGAAGACTCCCCCTCTGACTTACTGCGTCTTCGGGCCTTCTGCACTTTGCTAACAGGAGATGAAGGCTCACTCTTGGGCTCTCTATTAACAACCTGTGGAGAAACCCAACCCTGTTCTTGACTCTGTTCAGAGACCTGGTCCTCAGCAACAGGTTCAGCCTCTGGCTCTCCCTCCTCCTCAGAATCAGACAGACATTCTGAGAGAACATCAGGACCCTCATTGAGTCTTGACCAACCATTCTGTTCACAGAACTCAGCATGTTTGCTGATCAGAAGCTTGGTCTGATCACCTTCTTGATATGCAAACCTCCACCCCTTTGTCGCAGGCTCATATCCACAGAAGATCATTTTCTGGAACCTCGGATCACCTTCCTTCTGTTGGGCCTTTGGCACAAGCACCCAGGCTTCGCAACCAAACACACGGAAGAAATGCACCTGCGGTTTTTTCCGGTGCAACAAGAAAAACGGTGTGTCACCTATAACCGAGTTATAGGACCTATTCATCGTAAAGTTGGCAGCCCTCCAAGCCTCGCTCCAAAAGCTCTGAGGCAAACCGGAGTCACACAGTAGAACCTCAGCAGCTTGAGCGAGAGCTCTACTCTTGTGCACTGCCACGCCCCTCTCCTTGGGAGAAGTAGCACCCGTCACCCTGTGACGTATTCCCTTCTGGCTGAAAAACCTCTGCAGAGCAGACCCAGTAAACTCTTCCCCTCGGTCGCTCTTGAACCCCTGAACCTTGTTGGAGAACCGTAGTTCCACTTCCGCAACCCAGTCTTTAATCAGTTGCGCTGCCTCGCCATGCCGCTTCAACGAGAAAGACCAGCCATTTTGGCTAAAATCATCTGTCAGCGTCAGCACAAACCTGGCCCCGCCCAGACTCAGACTTTGCATGGGACCACAAAGGTCTATGTGCACAAGCTCAAAAGGTTTTGTGGTTACCCTCTTACTTCTGAGATAACTGCACCTTTGTACCTTTCCCTTCTGCATGCCCTACAATCTAGGGATTTACCACATGCTTTCAGTTTGCAACCTTTCGTGCATCTGAGCAACTTCTGGACATCTTCCAAACTGCTGTGCGACATTCTCCTGTGCCACAAGTGAACACAAGAATCATGAATGGGAACACTAGCACACTTCGCCTGTGCTGTCTCGGCGTCTCCCTTACCCTCCAGAGGTGTCTCCAGAACAAATAGGTTGTTCTGACATGCAACACTGACCAGTTGTCTCCCACCCCTGGAAATGGAACAGACATCATTTTCAAAGCAAACCTTATAACCCTCCTTTACAAGAGCAGGTACAGATAAAAGACAACAATGCATCTCTGGCACAACGTAGACTTCCAGCTCCGCCTGTAAAAAAGAAACAAAAACATTTCCCACGTTAGACAAAGGCCTCTGTGACCCATCAGCAAAAATAACAGTTTTCCCAGCTGAAACAGCTCTGCAGTTCCGCATTCCGCCACTAGGTGGTGGCTTCAGGTGATGGCTGGCTCCTGAGTCGATGACCCAGCGCATCACTTTGTCCTCACTGGAGTTGTTCCATAGCGTTGCCATGGAGGCAGTTAGGTGATAAGAACCGTCTTCACTCCCTGAGTCACGTCCTCCCTTCGCTTTCCCACGCTGGCCTCCTCTCCTGGACTGGCTGCCATGGAAACCTGGCTGACTGCCATGGGAAACGACCTTGGAGACATCCTGCCCGGCCTCTCTGGCTCTCTGCGGACAGGAACGACGCAGATGGTCAACAGACTCACAGACAAAACATCGACGAATGGGAAAAGCCTGAACCGTGTCTTCTGCTGGCTTGGCCCCCCTTCTCTTACAACTTGCAGGGCTCTCTGTGCCAGTTTGGCCCTCTCTTCTCACGGGACTCCCAGGACGCTTTCCTGCACCCCCTCTGGTGGGTAAAGGGCTCCCAGCACTTGGCCTCTTTCCAGGCTCCTCACACAGACACGTTGCAGCATCCACACAGCCCCCAGACTCTGCAAAAGCAACAGTAGCAGCAGCAGCAACAGCAGCAACAGTAACAGTAACAGTCCCTTCGCCCCCCTGTGGGGCCTCCCAGCTCCTCCCAGCTGTGTATCGGCTCTCAAGAAAATGGCCGGCGCCATCTTGCCTCTCCCCTCCGGATGCAGCCACTTCTCGGCCCTTGCTTCCCACTCCAGCTCCACAAGCTTCTTGGAGTGCTAGCCAAGCGGCCTCTGGCCTTCTTGCACCCAGGACAACAGGCACCAGATGAGCATCCACATTTTCTGCCAAAAAAGCAAGCACACTCTTCTCAACTTCACTTTGCTTTGCAGCTCTCTTAGCCTCTGCTTTCCCAGCTGCCTTCGGTATCGGCTGGACAACATCCCACAGCCGCTCCCCAACTAACAGCAGCTCTGCTTGAAAGCTCCACTCCAACCAAGTTTGGCTAGTCAGTTTCTGACATGGCAGCTTAAGCTCAAAGCCATGTTCCTGGAACTGAGACATTGCCTCCCTTCTGTTGGCTTTTCCAAAGGTACTCACTCAGCAGCCAAACTGGGCACTCCGGACGACGTGGCTCCTCAGCTCCCACTCCATCAGCCTCCTCCGATCTGCCTCAAACGTTAGGCAGGACTCTAGCTGGCTTTCACACACACCAGCACGACCTGGCAACAGCTTCAAAAGCTTGGCTGACTTCCATAACCTGTGGCTTGATGATGGAGTCCGGCACGTTTCCCTGCGCCACACTGGACTCCCGTGGGTAGCTCACTGTCAGTTTCCTTCAGCAGAGTCTCCGCAGTGGTAGAAAACTGTTGCAATGTGTGTGTAATAAATCAGACTGTACGCAGCCTTGTTGCTTATCTCCAACAGTCTTTAATCGTGTAGCAAAAACATCATAAATCAGCCAGGCGAAAGAGGGCATATCTTTCGACTCTCGGTCAAACCAAAACAAGAATCACACACAGAGAAACCACTCCCGTATGTGAACATAACCACGCCTCAGAATGTGAGACGTCACTCAGAACTGTTTAACCCTGTAAGTTCTGATTCTCTTCACAAATAGCAAAGCGAAGTGTAATAAGCCTAAAGAAAGCTGAACAGGTTGTTTTGGTTTCCAACTACATAGAAAGAAGAATCTTGGATTGCGCTTACTTCATGTCGTGTTCTTTGCTGTTAATGCACATTGACACAGAAATCGCAAAGTGTGTGTGTAATGGGAATTGGGGTTGCTCGTGCGTAAAGGATGTTGAAGTTCTAGGCAACGTTGCCTGGCTAAACCTTTCCCTGGCTGGACAGCCCTTCCTCCATGGCTTTGTCAGTCGCTGGCAGAATCCGTCAGTGGGCGTTTCCTGAATTTCTTCCAACATAAAAATTCCTTGACGCCCAGTCTCCGCCTAGCCTCCCTGCGCGGAAGATTTCTGCGCAGAGTAGGCATAGCCAGAGGAGGTACTGGACTCTCCCCGCTGGTCTCTGTGGAAGAGTCTTGGAGCCCTCTCTCCGAAGTCCTTCCCTGGTCCCCTTCCTCCCCAGTGTCACGCTGATAACCTTCCCCAAAGGGAGTGTTCTCTCTCCCTCTGCTGGTCCCTTCTCCTGCATGGTCGGGGAGCCTTACCTCCACTCTAGGCTCCGATGGCAGTTCCCTGACATCCACCTCCCCCCCCCGAACCCCCCTCACCTCCGTCCCGTTCCTTTGGCCTAAGTTCCTCCCTTCCCTCTGACGGCGATGTGGGAAATCCCCGGAAGGAGCTACCCCCATCCTCTGAAGATTCAAACATAGCTCTCCACCTGCTGCTATCTCTTCGTACCAGATCACCCTCCCAGTCCGATTCCTCACCCTCCGATTCCTCTCCTTCCTCCTTGTCGGAGGCCGGAAACCCCACAAACTTTTCTTCCTCATCTGTAGTGCCAAATTGCTCCTCCCAGAACCTCGCTACTGGTTTGGGCTTCCTTGGGAACCTGCTGTGAAACTCTCCCCTGAGATCCTCATCCCTGATGGTCTCCGCAGGAACCCACGTGTTTTCCGACTCAGGTTCCCCCTCCCAAGCCACCAAATACTCCACTTCCCCTCCTCTCAATCTTGAATCAAGTATTTCCGTGGCTTGACTGCTGAGTTCCCTCTCCTCTATGCGTGGGTGAGTGGGGACCTCTCTCTCTCGCCCCGGAAATTCCAGCCCCTCCCTGTACAGAGAGAGTAGGGACCTATGGAACACCGGGTGTAGTTTCATACTGGTCGGCAACTTGAGCTTGATTGACCTGCTGGGTTACCTCGAAAGGTACCAGCCGCCTGGGCCGCAACTTCTTGCACCTTCTTGCACCCTCCCTTGAAAGGTAACCCCTGGGTTGACAACCACACCTGGTTTCTCCTTCCCTGCGGTGCTTGTCTGCCTGCCTCTTATACACTTCCTTGGCCCTTTCCAAGTTCATTTTAAGTTGTTGGTGTAAGGCTTCCATTTCTTCCACAAACTGCTCTGCTGCTGGCACACTCCACCTCTCCTCCCCACCCCCTGGGAAAGCCCTGGGATGACACCCGTAATTGGCCATGAACGGGCTCATCCCCGTGGACACGTGTTCCGCGTTATTGTACACAAATTCTGCCAGCCCCAGTTTATCCACCCAGTCGTTCTGCCTCTCGCTGACATAGCAGCGTAGATATTGTTGGAGTATACCGTTCGCTCTTTCCGCTTGCCCGTTGGTCTCTGGGTGTCTGGCCGTCAAGAAGCTCACCTCGACTTCCAGCAAGCTCATGAGCTTCCTCCAGAACTGGGAAGTAAATTGCTTCCCTCGGTCGGACAAAACCCTCAAGGGGGCACCATGCAGTCTGAAGATGTGATCCACAAACAGCCGGGCAGTTTCCTCTGCCGTCACCGCATGCGAGCAAGCGATAAAATGGCACATTTTTGTTAACAGGTCAACAACCATCATGACAGCTGTTTTCCTTCTCGATTTGGGCAAATCTGTCATAAAATCTATGGACACCACCTCCCATGGTTTTCCCGGTGTGGGCAGAGGCTTGACAACCATATGTCAGGAGTGCTCTGATGGTGTTTCCTGCTTGGCAGGGGGTTGGACTCGATGGCCCTTGTGGTCTCTTCCAACTCTATGATTCTATGATTCTATGATTCTATGATTCTATGATTCTAAGGTTCCAGTAGTCCTGCGGGCGCCCCCCTCTCCCCCTTTGCTCGCTGGTAGCAGTCACACCCTCGTACGTACTCCCGTACATCTTCCCTCACCCTTGGCCACCAGAACTGCCTGGTGACCAGCAACATGGTCTTGTGTTGACCGAAATGCCCCGCCGTCGGGTTATCATGGAGTTGTTTGAGTACCCTTCTCCTCAAGTCATCCCCTGGTACATATAGTGCTCCCCTGTAATATAGTACCCCATCTTTCTCCTCAAACCCCCCATGGTTTCCCCCTGTGCCTCTGAGTTCCCGGATTTTCGTTTGGGCGAACTCGTCGTCCCTCGTCAGTCCTACTAGTTCTCGTGTCTCAACTAACACTCCCCCCCACACCCATCGGTTCTCGGGAATCACATGTCGTGCTTCTGGAGGTCCTTTTCCTTCCAGATACTCCGGCTTCCGGGAGAGGGCGTCTGCTCTGACGTTTTCCTCTCCCGGCACGTATCGAATCTTGAAGAAAAACTTGGAGAATTCTTGAGCCCACCGCACCTGTCCTTGGTTGAGTACTCGTGCAGTCCTCCAGTACTCTAGGTTCTTATGGTCCGTGCACACCTGGATCTTGTGCTGCGCCCCTATTAACAAATGTCTCCAGCGCCTAAAGGCTTCATAAATAGCCAGCAGTTCTTGATCATACACTGTGTAGTTTTGCTCAGACCTGCTCAGCTTCCTCGAGAAGAATGCGCACGACCTCTAGCTGGACTTGTCTCCCGGCTGGAGAAGCACCGCCCCTACCGCTCTGTCTGACGCGTCTGTCTCCAACCTCATTGGCTTCTGCAGATCCACGTGCAATAGGTGCTCTTCCGAAGCAAACACCTTTTTTAGCTTTTCGAAAGATTGCTGTGCCTCTTCTGTCCAGACGAACTTCCTTTTGCTACTGAGACAATCGGTGATGGGTGCCGTTCCTCATAAGGCATCGTTTCCAGGCCTTTGACCATTTTGGTTGCCCTCCTCTGAACACGTTCCAGTTTGTCAGTGTCCTTCTTGAACTGTGGTGCCCAGAACTGGACACAGTACTCCAGGTGTGGTCTGACCAGAGCAGAATACAGTGGCACTATTACTTCCCTTGATCTAGATGCTATACTCCTATTGATGCAGCCCAGAATTGCATTGGCTTTTTTAGCTGCCGCGTCACACTGTTGGCTCATGTCAAGTTTGTGGTCAACGAAGACTCCTAGATCCTTTTCACATGTACTGCTCTCAAGCCAGGTGTCACCCATCTTGTATTTGTGCCTCTCATTTTTTTTGCCCAAGTGCAATACTTTACATTTCTCCCTGTTAAAATTCATCTTGTTTGTTTTTGCCCAGTTCTCTAATCTGTCAAGGTCGTTTTGAAGTGTGATCCTGTCCTCTGGGGTGTTAGCCACCCCTCCCAGTTTGGTGTGATCTGCAAATTTGATCAGGATGCCCTTGAGTCCATCATCCAAGTCGTTGATAAAGATGTTGAATAAGACCGGGCCCAAGACAGAACCCTGTGGCACCCCACTAGTCACTCTTCTCCATCTTTTCGCTTCCATATGCATAGAAAGAAGACATATAAGCTTTGATTGGGTTTTTTTCAATTCACATGGTGTTATTTGGGTGTGCGGCAGAATCACCAAAAACCAAAGCAAAAAGGTATTTTGGGTTCCATCTACATAAAAAGAAGATGATAAAGCTCTGATTGTGCTTATTTCGAATTGGTGTTTTCGGGGATAGAATGCACATTCACCCCAAAATCTCAGAAATGTTTGTTACCAGCCCACATCAAGCATAGGTGTTTTGCTTCACTCTCAGTAGAAAAAGGACGAATAAGCTTCGCTTGCTCTTTCGGTGTTCATTCACCCACAAATAGCAAAGCGGTGTAATAAGCCTAAACAAAGCCAAACAGGTTGTTTTGGGTTCCAGCTATATAGAAAGAAGAATCTTGGATTGTGCTTATTTCATGTCATCTTCTATGGTGTTCATGCACATTGACCCAGAAATCGCAAAGTGTGTGTAATGAGACCAATATAACACAACACCGTCTTCTCGCTTCCATATGCATACAAAGAAGACGAGTAAGCTTTGATTGGACTTATTTCAATTCGCATGGTGTTTTTTAGGTGTGCACCAGAATCACCCGCAACCAAAGCAAAAAGGTGTTTTGGGTTCCATCAACATAAAAAAAAGATGATAAAGCTCTGATTGGGGTAATTTCAAATTGATGTTTTTGGGGTTAGAATGCACATTCACCCAAAATCGCAGAGTGACATGTTTTTTATCAGCGCAAATCAAGCATAGGTGTTTTGGTTCCATCTGAATAGAAAGAGGACGAATAAGCTTGGATTGTTCTTTCGGTGGTCATTCAACCCTAACCCTAACCCTAACCCTAACCCTAACCCTAACCCTAACCCTAACCCTAACCCTAACCCTAACCCTAACCCTCACCCTCACCCTCACCCTCACCCTCACCCTATCCTAACCCTAACCTTAACCCCAGCAAAGCGTAGTGTAATAAGCCTAAACAAAGCCAAACAGGTTGTTTTGTGTTCCAGCTACTTAGAAAGAAGAATTTTGGTTTTCGCTTATTTCAAGTCGTGTTCTTTGGTGTTAATTCACATTGACCCAGAAATCGCAAAGTGTGTGTAATGAAACGAAAATAACACAACACCCTCTTTTCGCTTCAATGTGCGTAGAAAGAAGACGAATAAGCTTTGATTGGGCTTATTTCAATTCGCATGGTGTTTTTTGGGTGTGCACCGGAATCACCCCCGACCAAAGCAAAAAGGTTTTTTGGGTTCCATCTACATAAAAAGAAGATGATAAAGCTCTGATTGGGCTTATTTCAAATTGGTGTTTTTGGGGTTAGAATGCACATTCACTGAGAAATCGCAGAGTGACATGTTTATTATCAGCCGAAATCAAGCATAGGTGTTTTGGTTAGATCTCAATAGAAAGAGGACGAATAAACTTGGATTGTTCTTTTGGTTGTCATTCACCCTAACCCTAACCCTAACCCTAACCCGAACCCGAACCCGAACCCGAACCCGAACCCAAACGCTAACCCTACCCTAACGCTAACCCTATCCCTAACCCTAACCCTAATCCTAATCCTAATCCTAATCCTAATCCTAATCCTAATCTTAATCTTAATCTTAATCTTAATCTTAATCTTAATCTTAATCCTAATCCTAATCCTAATCCTAATCCTAATCCTAACCCTAACCCTAACCCTAACCCTAACCCTAACCCTAACCCTAACCATAGCAAAGCGAAGTGTAATAAGCCTAAACAAAGCCAAAAAGGTTTTTTTGTGTTCGAGCTACATAGAAAGAAGAATCTTGGATTTCGCTTATTTCAAGTCTTGTTCTTTGGTGTTAATTCACTTTGACCCAGAAATTGCAAAATGTGTGTAATGAAACGAAAATAACGCAACACCGTCTTTTCACTTCCATATGCATAGGATATGGTTCTATCTGAATAAATAGAGGTTGAAAAAATTTCTATTGTTCTTTCAGTGGTCAATCACAAGAACCCTAACCCTAACCCTAACCCTAACCCTAACCCTAATCCTAACCTAAACCCTAACGCTAAGCCGAACCCGAACCCGAACCCGAACCCAAAACCTAACGCTAACCCTAACCCAAACGCTAACCCTAACCCTAACCCTAACCCTAACCCTAATCCTAACCTAAACCCTAACCCTAACCCTAAGCCGAACCCGAACCCGAACCCGAACCCGAACCCAAAACCTAATGCTAACCCTAACCCAAACGCTAACCCTAACCCTAAACCTACCCTAACGCTAACCCTAACCCTAACCCTAACCCTAATCCTAATCCTAATCCTAATCCTAATCCTAACCCTAACCCTAACCCTAACCCTAACCCTAACCCTAACCCTAACCCTAACCCTAACCCTAACCTTAACCCTAGCCCCAACACTAACCCTAACTGTCACCCTAACCCTAACCTTAACCCTAAGCACAGCAACTTGGATTGTTCTTTCGGTGGTCATTCACCCTAACCCTAACCCTAACCCTAACCCCAACCCCAACCCTAACCCTAACGCTAACCCTAACCCTAACCCTAACCCCAACCCTAATCCTAACCTAAACCCTAACCCTAAGCCGAACCCGAACCCGAACCCGAACCCAAAACCTAACGCTAACCCTAACCCAAACGCTAACCCTAACCCTAACCCTAACCCTAACCCTAATCCTAACCTAAACCCTAACCCTAACCCTAAGCCGAACCCGAACCCAAAACCTAACACTAACGCTAACCCAAACGCTAACCCTAACCCTAAACCTACCCTAACGCTAACCCTAACCCTAACCCTAACCCTAACCCTAACCCTAATCCTAACCCTAACCCTAACCCTAACCCTAACCCTAACCCTAACCCTAACCCTAACCCTAACCCTAATCCTAATCCTAATCCTAACCCCAACGCTAACCCTAACTTTAACCCTAAGCACAGCAACTTGGATTGTTCTTTCGGTGGTCATTCACCCTAACCCAAACCCAAACCCTAACCCTAACCCTAACCCTAACCCTAACCCTAACCCTAACCCTAACCCTAACCCTAACCCCAACCCTAACCATAACCCGAACCCTAACCCTAACTGTCACCCTAACCCTAACCTTAACCCTAATCACAGCAAAGCAAAGTGTAATAAGCCTAAACAAAGCCAAACAGGTTGTTTTGTGTTACAGCTACAGTGGTGCCTCGCAAGACGAAATTAATTCGTTCCGCAAGTCTCTTCGTCTTGCGGTTTTTTCGTCTTGCGATGCACGGTTTCCCATAGGAATGCATTGAAAATCAATTAATGCGTTCCTAGGGAAACCGCCTTCAGACCAGGTCCGGGGACAGTCTGTCCCCGGACCTCTTCTGAAGGCTGGGGGGGGGACAAGGGCTTTTCTTCCCACCCCCAGCATTTTAAAAAACCCTGGGACAGCGGAGGACTTCTCCGCTGTCCGGGGCGATTTAAAAGCCCCTGGGAAGGCAGGCAGGGGGGACAAAGACTTTCACCCCCTGCCCGCCTTCAGAAGGTGTCCCCGCCCCCCCGCCCCACTTCGGAACAGCTTTCCGAAGTGGGGCGGATGGGGCAGGTGTCCCCGCCCCCCCGCCCCACTTCGGAACAGCTTTCCGAAGTGGGGCGGCGGGGGCAGGTGTCCCCGCCCCCCCTCCCCACTTCGGAACAGCTTTCCGAAGTGGGGCGGCTGGGGCAGGTGTCCCCGCCCCCCCCACTTCGGAACAGCTTTCCGAAGTGGGGCGGCGGGGGCAGGTGTCCCCGCCCCCCCTTCGGAACAGCGTTTTAAAATGCTGGGGGTCGGGAGCGAAGCGCTGCCGACCCCCAGCATTTTAAAATCTCCCCGTGTCCCGGGAAGATTTTAAAATGCTGGGGGTGGGGAGCGAAGCGCTGCCGACCCCCAGCATTTTAAAACCTCCCCGGGACAGAGGGAGATTTTAAAATGCTGGGGGTCGGCAGCTAACGCTTCGCTCCCGACCCCCAGCATTTTAAAATCTCCCCGGGACAGAGACTTCTCTGCTGTCCCTTGGAGATTTTAAAATGCTGGGGGTCGGCAGCGAACGCTTCGCTCCCGCCCGCCAGCATTTTAAGATCGCCCGGGGCAGGCGGGGGGGGGGGAGAGGCAGGCGGGGGGAGCAGCGCTTCTCCTCTGTTCCCGGGGCTTGCGGTGGGAGGAGGGTTTTTCCTCCCCACCGCCAACATTCAGAACAGCATTCTGAATGTTGGTGGTGGGAAGAGGAAAACCCTCCTCCCACCCCAAGTCTTCAGGAAAGCCATCTGATGCCCGGCGGCGGGAGGAGACGTCCCCCCCCCCGCAGGGCATCGGAGCTTCGTTCCGATGCCTGGCGGCGGGAGGAGACGTTCCCCCCCCGCCGGGCATCAGAGCTTCGTTCGGATGCCCGGTGGCGGGAGGAGACGTCCCCCCCCCCGCCGGGCATCGGAGCTTCGCTTCCCGCTGCCCCCGGACCTCTTTTGAAGCAAGGGGCTGCGGGGAGATAGCGATCTCCCTGCAGCCCCTTGCTGCAAAAGACGTCGGGGGAAGCGGGAAGCGAAGCGCTTCTTCCCCGCTGCCCCCCGGACCTCTTTTGAAGCAAGGGGCTGCGGGGAGATAGCGATCTCCCTGCAGCCCCTTGCTGCAAAAGAGGTCGGGGGAAGCGGGAAGCGAAGCGCTTCTTCCCCGCTGCCCCCCGGACCTCTTTTGAAGCAAGGGGCGGTGGGGAGAAGCGATCTCCCCGCAGCCCCTTGCTTCAAAAGAGAAGACCCGCTGTCCCCGGGGCAAGCTTCGTTTTGCGAAGCAAGCCCATAGGGAAATTTGTCTTGCGAGGCAACTCGAAAACGAAAAAACCTTTCGTTTTGCGAGTTTTTCGTCTCGCGAGGCGTTCGTCTTGCGGGGTACCACTGTACATAGAAAGAAGAATCTTGGATTTCCCTTATTTCAAGTCGTTTTCTTCGGTGTTAATGTGCATTGACCCAGAAATCGCAAAGTGTGTAATGAGACTAAAATAACGCTTACATATGCGTAGAAAGAAGACGAATAAGCTTTGCTTGGTCTTATTTCAATTCGCATGGTGTTTTGTGGGTGTGCACCGGAATCACCCCCGACCTAAGCAAAAGGGTGTTTTGGGTGCCATCTACATAAAAAAGAGATGATAAAGATCTGATTGGGTTTATTTCATAGAATCATAGAGTTGGAAGAGACCACAAGGTCCATCGAGTCCAACCCCCTGCCAAGCATATTTCAAATTGGTGTTTTGGGGGTTAGAAAGCACGTTCACTCAAAAATCGCAGAGTGACATTTTTGTTATCAGCCCAAATCAAGCATAGGTGTTTTGTTTCCATTTCAATAGAAAGGAGGACAAATAAGCTTGGATTGTTCTTTCGGTGGTCATTCACCCTGATCCTAACCCTAACCCTAACCCTAACGCTAACCCTAACCCTAACCCTAACCCTAACCCTAACCCTAACCCTAACGCTAACCCGAACCCGAACCCGAACCCTAACCCGAACCCCAATCCTAAACCTAACCCTAACCAAAGTTTAATAAGCCTAAACAAAGCCAAACAGGTTGTTTTGTGTTACAGCTACATAGAAAGAAAAATCTTGGTTTTCACTTATTTCAAATCGTTTTCTTTGGTGTTAATGCACATTGACCCAGAAATCGCAAAGTGTGTGTAATGAAACCAAAATAACACAACACTGTTGTCAGGGGCTCAGGAACAGAGGTACAGGGGAGAGAGGAAATGGAGAGCGAAGGGGAAGAATCTGAGGGCAGCGTAGGGGAGTATGACAGCAACCCGAGAGATTTCATGAGCTTCTCCAGCGAATCAGAAGATTCCCAGAAGGAGGCGCCGATGGTCAGGGCAAGAGGGTCCCAGGGGGAACACACCAGAAACAAGGGGCCAGCGGGGACTCCCAAAGCAGCAGCGGGAGATCAGGACCAGCTTCCCAACCAGAGCGTAGTGGGGGGGAAGAGTCTCAGGTGTCAGGACCAGCGTCTCCTCCAGAAGGGAGAGAAGATGAGTCAGGGCTGACCACGCCTCTATTGGAGAGTGGGGGAACGGAGGGGAGGTCAGGTCCAGCTAGCCTCCCAGAAGGGGGAAGCAGTGACAGGAGCAGTGTAACGGTCAGGAGGAAGGTTGCCGGCTGGGCGCTCGCGCCAAGTTCGAATGTACAGGCGCGGGGGACAGCAGAAAACCCGGATTGGGAGGCAGGTCCTAAAGCCCGCCGGAGACAGGGGGAAGACTCAGGGGACTCAGCGTCAGATGAGTCTAGGAAGGGCGAGACCCCAGCTGACAGGCGGAGCCAGAGGAGGAAAGAGCAAAGGACGAGGTGGAGCAAGGCTAGAGTCTTAAACTGGTGTCTGGGGGGAGGAGATTCAGACGGAGCTTCGACGGTCTAGAGTTTCAGACGTAGAGCTGCGCGCTACGGTTGTGAAGGTGAAACTGAACTTCAATAAAGACTTTTGTATATAACAACGAACTGGCGTTGGTCCTTTGTGAGCTGGGACCTCGGGCAGCTCTGACAACCGTCTTTTTGTTTCCATATGCGTTGAAAGAAGACGAATAAGCTTTGATTGGGCTTATTACAATTCGCATGGTGTTTTTTGGATGTGCACCGGAATCACCACCGACCTAAGCCAAAGGGTGTTTTGGGTGCCATCTACATAAAAAAAAGATGATAAAGCTCTGATCGGTTTTATTTCAAATTGGTGTTTTGGGGATTAGAAAGCACGTTCACTCAAAAATAGCAGAGTGACATTTTTGTTATCAGCCCAAATCAAGCATAAGTGTTTCGGTTCTATGTCAATAGAAGGAGGACGAATAAACTTGGATTGTTCTTTCGTGGTCATTCACCCGAACCCGAACCCTAACCCTAACCTTAACCTTAACCTTAACCTTAACCTTAACCTTAACCTTAACCTTAACCCTAGCCCTAACCCTAACCCTAACCCTAACCGTAAGTGTCAGAGCTGCCCGAGGTCCCAGCTCACAAAGGACCAACGCCGGTTCATTGTTATATACAAAAGTCTTTATTGAAGTTCAGTTTTGCTTTCACAACCGCAGCGCACAGCTCTACGTCTGAAACTCTAGACCACTGAAGCTCCGTCTGAATCTCAGCAGTTGAAGAAGAAGCAAAAAAGGTTTTCTTGTGTGTGTGTGTTTCTTTGTGGCTGATTAGCTGTTCTCCCTGTGCAAAGGTCAGAGGGGGCAGGGTTTCTGTTGAGGCAGGGGATTAGCTGTGGGAGGAGCTTATCAGACCTAGCAGGGCAGCAGTTGAAGAAGGAGCAAAAAAGGTTTTCTTGTGTGTGTGTGTGTTTCTTTGTGGCTGATTAGCTGTTCTTCCTGTGCAAAGGTAAGAGGGGGCAGGGTTTCTGTTGAGGCAGGGGATTAGCTGTGGGAGGAGCTTATCAGACCTAGCAGGGCAGCAGTTGAAGACGGAGCAAAAAAGGTTTTCGTGTGTGTGTGTGTGTGTGTGTGTGTGTGTTTCTTTGTGGCTGATTAGCTTTTAGATTTAGGGGAGCTAGTCTCAAACGTTTTTTGGGGGAGACCTAGGTTATTTTTTTTCTTGTGGGGGGAGTTATTTGTCCTGTGTTCACGCTTTTTATGATGGAGGACCGCTGTAGCCACCCCCAACGACACGTTCTCAGGATGGAGGGGGAGGGAACAGCTGCAGTCGCCTGCAGTTCCTGCACAATGTTTGCCATCTTGCCAAAGGTTGCAGGCAGCTTTACCTGCAGCAATTGCATGTTGATTGCCCTCTTAAAAGACAAAGTCCAGCAACTGGAGGAACGTGTAGCTACGCTCCAAAGAATTAGAGAGCTGGAGCTCTTCTTGGAAGCAACAGAGCACACCGTCCCCACCAAGGAAGAGACAGGGGACTCCCCTGAGAAGGAGGCTAGTTCACCAACACAGGAGCCAGATATATGGAGAAACGTGACTCAAAGAAGTAGGAGGCCCAGGGTTCGCTCTGATTGTTTAGAAATACACAATCGCTTTGAGGTCCTCTCCCCTAGCATGGAAGACGAAGAGCAGACTCCATTTGAGGATCTCTCCCTCATTACAGTCGATCAGGTATATGAAGACGAGCAGCAAAGTCAGTCCTCAGGGAATGTGCAGGCGACCTTGGAACGGACAGCTCACGGAAGAACCCCGACCAAACCCAAGAGGAGGCGTGTAGTGGTGATAGGGGATTCCCTACTGAGGGGAACAGAAGCAGTGATCTGTGGGCCTGACAAGATGTCACGGGAACTGTGCTGTCTCCCCGGGGCTAAGATCCAAGATGTAACTGAACGACTGCAAGGAATCATAAAACCCACTGACAAATACCCCTTCCTCTTGGTTCATGTGGGAACCAATGACACTGCAAGCAATAGCCTCCAGAAGATCAAAAGAGACTAGGAGGCTCTCGGCAGGAAATTGAAGCAACTAAATGCACAAATTGTCATCTCATCTGTCCTCCCAGTTGAAAGACGTGGCCCAGGGAGAGAGGGAAAAATAGTGGAAGTGAACAGCTGGCTTCGTAAATGGTGTAAACAGGAACGGTTTGGATTCTTAGATCACAGACTGCAGTTTCTTGAAGATGGACTTCTGGCAAGCGATGGGCTGCACCTCACAACGGTTGGGAGAAATGTTTTTGCCAAAAATCTCAGAAACCTCATCAGGAGGGCTTTAAACTGACTAATGTGGGGGAGGGAGACAGTGCTCCTGAAGGTAGGAGTCTATCAATTGATGAAGATGATCATCCAAATGTCATAGACCAAATGGAGCAAACAGCACGCAGACCTAGTGGTGGGAGGAAAAAATCCTTAAATAAGAGACACGGGGGAATGATTAATGGACTTCAATGTCTGTACACTAATGCGCAAAGCATGGGAAATAAACAAGATGAGCTTGAGCTCTTGGTACAGCAAACTAAATATGACATAATAGGTATCACTGAAACCTGGTGGGATAAGTCCCACGATTGGAATGTAATAATGGGGGGATACAATCTATTTCAGAGAAACAGACCAGACAAGAAAGGAGGAGGAGTGGCGTTATATGTCAGGGATGTATATACCTGTGAAGAGATCCAAGATTTAGATCCTCAAAGCCAAAGTGAGAGCATTTGGGTCAAAATTAAGGGAGAGAAGAATAACAGAGATCTCATTGTGGGAGTTTACTATAGATCCCCAAGCCAAACGGAGGACATAGATGATGCCTTCCTGGAACAGATGGCCAAGCATGCAAAAGGAAGGGAGATAGTAGTAATGGGGGACTTCAATTACCCGGATATTTGTTGGATGTCAAACTCAGCCAAGAGCATAAGGTCAACAGATTCCTCACTGGCCTTGCAGACAACTTCATTGTCCAGAAAGTGGGAGAAGCAACAAGAGGAACAGCCATTTTAGATCTGGTCCTAACCAATGTTGATGACCTGGTTAGTGGGGTAGAAGTGGAAGGATCATTAGGCGCGAGTGATCATGCTCTTCTGAAGTTTACTATACAGCGGAAAGGAGCAGCCAAGCATACTAGGACTCAATTTCTTGACTTTAAGAAAGCCGACTTCATAAAACTTAGGGAAGTGCTGGGTGAGATCCCATGGACAGTAATACTAAAAGGAAAGGGAGTTCATGATGGCTGGGAGTTTGTTAAGAGGGAGATAGTAAAAGCACAACGTCAGGCAATACCAATGAGACGGAAACATGGAAGGTGCCTAAAGAAGCCAGGGTGGCTATCTAAAGAACTTTTAACTGAGTTAAGATTTAAAAAGGATGTGTACAAAAAATGGAAAAGGGGGGAAACCACCAAAGAGGAATTCAAACAAATAGCCAGCATGTGTAGACACAAAGTCAGAAAAGCTAAAGCACAGAATGAACTCAGGCTGGCTAGAGAGGTTAAAAGCAACAAAAAAGGCTTTTATGGGTATGTTCCTAGCAAAAGGAAGAACAAAGAAACAGTGGGGTGACTCAGAGGAGAAGATGGTGAAATGCAAACAGGGGACACAGAAAGGGCTGAACTCCTCAATGCCTTCTTTGCCTCAGTCTTCTCCGATAAAGAAAACAATGCCCGACCTGAAGAATTTGGAGCAAATGATTCAGCAAAGGAAACACAGCCCAGAATAACTAAGGAGATAGTACAAGAATACTTGGCTAGTTTAGATGTATTGAAGTCTCCAGGGCCAGATGAACTGCATCCAAGAGTATTAAAAGAACTGGCAGATGTGATCTCAGAACCACTGGCAGTCATCTTTGAGAATTCCTGGAGAACAGGCGAAGTCCCGGGAGACTGGAGGAGGGCAAATGTTGTCCCTATTTTCAAAAAGAAGAAAAGAGAGGACCCAAATAATTACCGCCCAGTCAGTCTGACATCAATACCTGGGAAGATTCTGGAGCAGATCATGAAGCAAACAGTCTGTGAGCACCTAGAAAGGAATGCTGTGATCACCAATAGTCAGCATGGATTTCTGAAAAATAAGTCATGTCAGACTAACCTGATCTCGTTTTTTGACAGAATTACAAGCCTGGTAGATGAAGGGAACGCAGTGGATGTAGCCTACCTAGAATCATAGAATAGAATCATAGAATCATAGAGTTGGAAGAGACCACAAGGGCCATCGAGTCCAACCCCCTGCCAAGCAGGAAACACCATCAGAGCACTCCTGACATATGGTTGTCAAGCCTCTGCTTAAAGACCTCCAAAGTAGGAGACTCCACCACACTCCTTGGCAGCAAATTCCACTGTCGAACAGCTCTTACTGTCAGGAAGTTCTTCCTAATGTTTAGGTGGAATCTTCTTTCTTGTAGTTTGGATCCATTGCTCCGTGTCCGCTTCTCTGGAGCAGCAGAAAACAACCTTTCTCCCTCCTCTATGTGACATCCTTTTATATATTTGAACATGGCTATCATATCACCCCTTAACCTCCTCTTCTCCAGGCTAAACATGCCCAGCTCCCTTAGCCGTTCCTCATAAGGCATCGTTTCCAGGCCTTTGACCATTTTGGTTGCCCTCCTCTGGACACGTTCCAGTTTGTCAGTGTCCTTCTTGAATTGTGGTGCCCAGAACTGGACACAGTACTCCAGGTGAGGTCTGACCAGAGCAGAATACAGTGGCACTATTACTTCCCTTGATCTAGATGCTATACTCCTATTGATGCAGCCCAGAATTGCATTGGCTTTTTTAGCTGCCGCGTCACACAGTTGGAACCATTGATGAGCACTCTTTGGGTTCGGTCAGTCAGCCAGTTACAAATCCACTGAGTCGTAGCATAGTCAAGACCGCATTTTACCAGTTTCTTTACAAGAATATCATGGGGCACCTTGTCAAATGCCTTGCTGAAATCAAGGTAGGCTACATCCACTGCATTCCCTTCATTTCATTTACCTTGATTTCAGCAAGGCATTTGACAAGGTGCCCCATGATATTCTTGTAAAGAAGCTGGTAAAATGCGGTCTTGACTGTGCTACCACTCAGTGGATTTGTAACTGGCTGACTGACCGAACCCAAAGAGTGCTCATCAATGGTTCCTCTTCATCCTGGAGAAGAGTGACTAGTGGGGTGCCACAGGGTTCTGTCTTGGGACCGGTCTTATTCAACATCTTTATCAACGACTTGGATGATGGACTCAAGGGCATCCTGATCAAATTTGAAGATCACACCAAACTGGGAGGGGTGGCTAACACCCCAGAGGACAGGATCACACTTCAAAACGACCTTGACAGATTAGAGAACTGGGCCAAAACAAACAAGATGAACTTTAACAGGGAGAAATGTAAAGTATTGCACTTGGGCAAAAAAAATGAGAGGCACAAATACAAGATGGGTGACACCTTGCTTGAGAGCAGTACATGTGAAAAGGATCTAGGAGTCTTGGTTGACCACAAACTTGACATGAGCCAACAGTGTGACGCGGCAGCTAAAAAAGCCAATGCAATTCTGGGCTGCATCAATAGGAGTATAGCATCTAGATCAAGGGAAGTAATAGTGCCACTGTATTCTGCTCTGGTCAGACCTCACATGGAGTACTGTGTCCAGTTCTGGGCACCACAGTTCAAGAAGGACACTGACAAACTGGAACGTGTCCAGAGGAGGGCAACCAAAATGGTCAAAGGCCTGGAAACGATGCCTTATGAGGAACGGCTAAGGGAGCTGGGCATGTTTAGCCTGGAGAAGAGGAGGTTAAGGGGTGATATGATAGCCATGTTCAAATATATAAAAGGATGTCACATAGAGGAGGGAGAAAGGTTGTTTTCTGCTGCTCCAGAGAAGCGGACACGGAGCAATGGATCCAAACTACAAGAAAGAAGATTCCACCTAAACATTAGGAAGAACTTCCTGACAGTAAGAGCTGTTCGACAGTGGAATTTGCTGCCAAGGAGTGTGATGGAGTCTCCTACTTTGGAGGTCTTTAAGCAGAGGCTTGACAACAATATGTCAGGAGTGCTCTGATGGTGTTTCCTGCTTGGCAGGGGGTTGGACTTGATGGCCCTTGTGGTCTCTTCCAACTCTATGATTCTATGATTCTATGATTCTATGATTCTATGATTCTACAGAAAAAGATGATAAAGCCCTGATTGGGTTTATTTGAAATTGGTGCTTTTGCGGTTAGAATGCACATTCACTCAAAAATCACAGAGTGACATGATTGTTATCAGCCGAGATCAAACATAGTTGTTTCGGTTCTATGTCAATAGAAGGAGGACGAATAAACTTGGATTGTTCTTTCGTGGTCATAAACCCTAACCCTAACCCTAACCCTAACCCTAACCCTAACCCTAACCCTAACCCTAACCCTAACCCTAACCCTAACCCTAACCCTAACCCTAACCTAACCCTAACCCTAACCCTAACCCTAACCCTAACCCTAACCCTAACCCTAACCCAAACCCAAACCCTAACCCTAACCCTAACCCTAACCCTAACCCTAACCTTAACCCTAACCCTAACCTTAACCCCAACCCTCAGCCTAACCCTAACCCTTACCCTAACCCTAACCCTAACCCTAACCCTAACCCTAACCCTAACCCTAACCCTAATCCTAATCCTAAACCTAACCCTAACCCTCACACTAACCCTAACCCTAACCCTAGCAAAGAGAAATGTAATAAGCCTAAACAAAGCCAAACAGGTTGTTTTCGGTTCCAGCTACATAGAAAGAAGCATCTTGGATTTCGTTTATTTCAAGTCTTGTTCTTTGGTGTTAATGCAAATTGACCCAGACATCGCAGTGTGTAATGAGACTAAAATAATGCTTCCATATGCGTAGAAAGAAGACGAATAAGCTTTGCTTGGTCTTATTTCAATTCGCATGGTGTTTTGTGGGTGTGCACGGGAATCACCACCGACCTAAGCAAAAGGGTGTTTTGGGTGCCATCTACATAAAAAAAAGATGATAAAGCTCTGATTGGGTTTATTTCAAATTGATGTTTTGTGGGTTAGAATGCACATTCACCCAAAAATCGCAGAGTGACATTGTCGTTATCAGCCCAAATAAAGGATAGGTGTTTTGGTTCCATCTCAATAGAAAGAGGACAAATAAGCTTGGATTGTTCTTTCGGTGGTCATTCACCCTAACCCTCACCCTCACCCTCACCCTAACCCTCACTCTCACTCTCACTCTCACTCTCACTCTCACTCTCACTCTCACCCTAACCCTAACCCTAACCCCAACCCCAACCCCAACACCAACACCAACCCCAACCCCAACCCCAACCCCAACCCCAACCCCAACCCCAACCCTAACCCTAACCCTAACCCCAACCCCAACCCCAACCCCAACCCCAACCCCAACCCCAACCCCAACCCCAACCCCAACCCTAACCCTAACCCTAACCCTCACTCTCACCCTAACCCTAACCCTAACCCTAACCCTAACTCTAACCCCAACCCCAACCCCAACCCCAACCCCAACCCCAACCCCAACCCCAACCCTAACCCTAACCCTAACCCTAACCCTAACCCCAACCCTAACCCTAACCCTAAACCTAACCCAAGCCCTAGCAAAGCGAAGTGTAATAAGCCTAAACAAAGCCAAACAGGTTGTTTTGTGTTCCAGCTACATAGAAAGAAGAATATTGGATTTCACTTATTTCAAGTCGTTTTCTTTGGTGTTAATGCACATTGACCCAGAAATCGCAAAGTGTGTGTGATGAAACCAAAATAACACAACACCGTTGTCAGGGGTTTAGGAGCAGAGGCACGGGCAAGGGAGGAAACAGAGAGCGAAGGGGAGGAGGCAGAAGAAAAGATGAGTGATGACGACGACCCGAGATCTCCTAGTCTTTCCAGTGAATCAGAGGATTCACAGAAAGGAGCACCAGTGGCCAGGGCAAGGGGGGCACCCCAGGAAGATAGAGCCAGAAGGGACTCAGGGGGGAGCAGCTGGAAATCGGGACCAGCGTCACCGCCAGGAAGCAGGGAAGAGGAAGGGAGCCAGGGGGGAAGCGCTGGCAGCTCACCACAGGAGGGAGGGCATGAGTCAGGAGTGGCCACACCTCCATCGGGGAGCGAAGAAACGGTTAAGAGGAAGGTGGAAGGTTGGGCGCGCGCGCCAAGTTCAAATGCAGAGGAAGGCGGCGCAGTAAGCAGCCCCGAGAGGGAACCAGGTCCTAAAGCCCGGCGCAAGGAGGCAGGAGGGTCCGGGTCAGCGTCAGAAGAATCCCGGAAGGAGGAGGCCGCGGGGGGTAGAGGGACCCAGAGGAGGACAGTCAGGCGGAAAAGGTGGAGCAAGGCTAGGATATTAAGTTGGTGCTCACGGGGCGGAGACTCAGACGGAGCTTCGCCGATCTAGCTACTAGACGTAGAGTTTGCGCGCAGCAGCGTGAGAATGGAAACTGTAATTCAATAAAGACTTTTACTTAATGATCGCTGGCTAGCGTGATCCTCTGTGAGCTAGGATTTTCAAGCAGCTCTGACAGTAAGCTCCGTCTCCTCATTGTGGGCATCTACAGCCTCGAGGAGGGGAGAGAAACAGGTGCCTACTAGCGAGCTCACGAACGGCAGACGACATGACGGCTGAGCAGCAGATAGAGGACCTCAGAAAAGCAGTGGCACAACTGAACGCCGAGGTTCTCGCATCCAGGAAGAGAGAGGAGGAGGCAGCTGCCGCCTGCAGGGATCTCCAGGTCAGGTTAGACGTGCTGACAAAGCAGACACCCCGGCAGGAGGGAATTGGGTTGGCGAGACGGGCAGGCGGGCTAGTCTCTCACTTCGATGGGAACCTGCAACAGTATCCCAACTTTAGAGCCGACGTACTGTGCGCACTGCAACTGCTGCATAAAGACTTTAGAGATGAACAAGAGAGAGTGGGGTTCATCATGTCCCATCTGCATGGGGATGCGAAAGCATGGCTACGCAATTTATGGAGAGATAAGGATCCGGCGCTCCAGAATGCGGATGCCTTTATTAAAGCGATGGATGGGTGCTTTTTATCAAGTATTGACGTGGATCTTGCACGGAAGGAGGTGCATGGGCTGAGACAAGGGAGGGCCAGCGTCAGGCAGTATCATGCCCGCTTTTTCGCCTTGGTCAGTGCCCTGGAATGGGACAGAGATTCGACCCCTGTAAGAGACCTCTTTTGGGAGGGGCTGCACAACTCGATTAAAGATGAGATCGCGAGGGGGGAGAGACCCCGAACCACCCAGGAGGTCGTTCAGAGGGCACTGGCAGTGGGGGTGAGGCTGGAAGGACGTCCGTGGAGCAGGGACGAAGGGCGTGGAGGGCGCGAACCAGCCGGGGGCCCCTCCTTCCTTCCCAGAGAAGCAGCGCGGGCGCAATCCACGCCTCCGCCAGGAGGAGGAGCCGAACCTATGGAGGTTGGAGGTGCAAGGGCTCAGTCAGCAACCAGAGCCCTAGCACCGGCAGCAGTGAAAGCGAAGCCTCCTAGAGGGAACAGGAAGTGTTACGTCTGTGAGGAACCAGGGCATATGGCAAAAGAGTGTCCCCAGAGGCCCCACAAGCTCACTGCAGCCTCAGCAATGGTGACTGCAGCAACGCAGCAAGGAGGACCACAGCAGGGAAACGACGCAGTCTGGCTGGAGGAAGAGGCACTGGGGCCCAGCCAGACGTGTTAGTGACGCAGTCCCCAGAAATTTTGCAGCCCGTGAACCCCCTCCCGCCCAAACCAGTAGTGCGGCTCACAGCATCTCTCCAGCTGCCCAATGGAATCACCATAGACGTGCCAATCACCATCGACTCAGGCAGCAATGCGGACTTTATAGGGCAGGACTTTGTCGACAGGCACGCTGTGCAGTTGCTGCCAGCCACACTGCCCCTGCAGGTTGTCACGGTGGATGGCAGGGAGCTGCTCGGGGGGCAAGTGGTGAAGCAGACGCCACCAATGGTGATGCGACTTGGGAATCACAGAGAAATCA
Organism: Podarcis bocagei; assembly: GCF_964188305.1. Taxonomy (NCBI): domain Eukaryota; kingdom Metazoa; phylum Chordata; class Lepidosauria; order Squamata; family Lacertidae; genus Podarcis; species Podarcis bocagei. The sequence goes on along the minus strand of NW_027670224.1, from coordinate 41,066 downwards.
TCAGCTTCAACGTCACTCAACTATCTGACACGCCCGTTGTATTGGGCATGAGTTGGCTGGACAAGCACAGCCCAACGATGGCTTGGTACCAGAGGCAGCTGACCTTCGGCTCTTCCTTTTGTGCTGAACACTGCATCGTGCCCAGGCAGGAAGGAGAGGAAGAGGAGTCACAGCTGCTGCTAGGCACGCTGCAAGCGATTCCCCACAAGTACGCTGAATTTTTGGAAGTTTTCTGCGAGAAGGAGGCAGACAGGCTACCCCCTCACAGACCATATGACTGCAAAATTGACCTGCTGCCGGGGGCGGCGCTGCCTAAAGGGAAACTGTATTCCATGTCAGAGGACGAACTGCAAGAACTCAAGGAGTTCATTGATCATAATTTGCAGCGCGGCTTCATCCGGGAGTCCAAGGCAGTGGGGGGCAGTCCCGTATTCTTTGTTAAGAAGCGGGACACGCCCCAAAAGAGACTCGTAGTGGATTACAGGATTTTGAACAGTGTGACTAGGCCATCGGACTTCCCCATGCCCCGAATTGACGACCTCCTCGCGAAGGTACGGAAGGGCAGAGTGTTCACCAAGTTGGACCTGCGGGGGGCGTACAACCTCATTCGCGTGCGGGAGGGTGATGAGTGGAAGACAGCCATGTTCACGCCACTGGGGACCTACGAATATAGAGTTATGCCTTTTGGATTGCAAAATGGCTCCCACGTTTTTCAAGCATTTATGCATCACGTGTTGGCGGGACTTCTCTACAAGACGTGCGTCTGTTTCTTAGATGACATCCTGATCTTTTCGGAGTCGCAGCAGGAGCATGACAAGCACGTCAAGGAAGTGCTGAGCAGGCTAAAGCAACATAGGCTCTACGCCAAGCTGGAGAAGTGCCAATTTGATGTGACGGAGGTGGATTTTCTGGGCTACAAGCTGTCTGACAAGGGGCTCGCCATGGACAGCGCCAAGGTTCGAGCGGTGCTGGATTGGAAGAGCCCGCGCAACCGGAAGGAGGTCCAACGGTTTGTCGGCTTTGCGAACTTCTATCGCAAGTTTATCAAGGGCTTCGCGATGCAGACGGCGGCCATCACTGACACGCTTAGCTCCAAGAAAAAGAAGTTCATTTGGACAGAGCAGGCGGAGCAGTCCTTTCAGGCACTCAAGCGTCTCTTCGCGTCGGAAGAGCAGCTGCTTCATGTCAACCCCAGCAAGCCGATGAGGGTGGAGACAGACGCTTCGGACAGAGCCGTGGGGGCGGTCCTGCTGCAGAAAGACCCGCAGGGGGTGTGGCGACCGGGAGCGTTTTACTCCAGGAAGCTCAGCAAGTCCGAGCAGAACTACACCATCTGGGACAGGGAGTTGCTGGCCATTCACGCAGCGTTCAAGGCGTGGAGGCACTTTCTGATCGGCGCCAAGCACACGGTGCAGGTTTGCACGGACCACAAGAATCTAGAGCACTGGCGCACGGCACAGTTCCTGAATCAGAGGCAGATACGTTGGGCTGAGTTCTTTGCGAACTTCGACTTCCGAATAGAGTATGTCCCGGGGGACACCAACATCATGGCGGATGCTCTCTCCCGTAAGCCACAGTATCTGGAGGAGGCAACGCCAGCGGCCGCCATGCACATCTTCGCACCGACAGTGTGGGCGTGCGCTGCGGCGACAGTTGACCTGGAGGCGGTGCGACGAGCGTTGCAGGATGACTCCTTCGCGCAAGCAAAAATGGCAGAGGTGCACAGGGGCACGGCGGCGACCGACGAGTTCCAACTGCGAGATGGATTGCTCCTCCATAAAGGGGCGTTCTACGTGCCGGGAAACGAACTTCGCGCCAAGGTACTGCAGCAGCTGCACGACGCGCCCACGGCCGGGCACTTTGGCAAGGAGAAGACGGTGGAATTAGTCGCCAGAGACTTCTGGTGGCCCGGAATGAGAGGGGAAGTCGCGGACTACGTGGCGAGGTGTGACATCTTAAAGGTGTGACATCTTAAAGGATTAAGATTGGTATGATATTGGGAATACATAAGAGAGAGAAAAGCAGGAACAAGAAACAAAAAATTTCTCCTGACAAGCCAAAACATGGGAAGTCTCTTTATATCATTCAGAATGTTTAACTGCTTTTATTATTTGTACAGTGGTACCTTGGTTTAAGACCAGACTAGTTTACGACCATTTTGGATTACGACCAACTCAAACCCAGAAGTGCGTGCCTCGGTTTGCGACCTTTTTTGGATATTATGAACCGAGTGAAACGGGACAAACCCCAGAAACCTGAAAAGTGGCAAACATTACTTTGATACCCAGACAAGATAAGGACATAGCAAATCCTAGAAATGTCCGACCGATTTCATTATTAAACTGCGACTATCAACTGCTTGCAGCAATATAAGCAAACAGACCTTAAAAAGTTATGAATGATTGAATGCATCCCCGGCTGGCAGTTAAAAGATAATGTTAGAAATCATAATATATCCAGCTGGCTCAGTGGAAGGAAGCAGTATTTTCCGGTTCCTGCCCTCAAGACTTTAGCCGTGACATTTTGTCCCACTGCCAGAAAAGCACCTCTAGCTCCCTCGTTTCTGTGGCAACGCTTTTTGGGATGTGGTTCTTTGCAGGCCCATTTGTATTTCAATAAAGGCCTATCTTTCCACTTGGAGACTTCCTCCTTTTTGGGGGGGTTTCTGTGGGTAACCTCCAGTCTAGGAAACTCTTTTTGAATTTATCCTACATATATGAGACTGAAACACTATAAATATTGGTAGAAACAACTCTACTGTGAAGTTCAGTTTACAGATGGGGGGGGGGGATATTCCAAAGCAGAGCCCATCTTTTTCACGGGATCCAACTGTTACAGAAATTATGGGGGGGGGCACATCTTTAAAGTTGTTAAATGTTACAAATATTATGCATAAAGGTATACTTTCGACTTAACAGCTCAGGGATGTTACCTAGCTTAAAAATCATATAAAATCAACTCCTTTGCCATTTTCCTTCATTCCACTGCCAATTTGCTTCACTGGCCAAGGACTTGGAAAGCACTCGGTCCCCACCATAATCCCTCAAGCGGGAGGTCACATATGCAAAGGAAGGTACTCATAGGTGTCAATCGCTGGGCAAAGGCACTCCTCCGGACTTGCCCAGGTGGCAGACTATGCAGACCCAAGTTCTATTGTCCCTTTGTAGCAGGTGCTTAGAATGTACTTCCCAACACATATCCTGTATCCGCCTGTTGCCCCAACACATTCCTCCTAGTTGATCATGTATAACCCTCCCCTTTTCTGATGTAGGAATGATGTAGCGATGATGCTTAATGAACTGTATGCTGGGATAAGATGGAACCTTTGAAAAGTCCTTGTCACCCCATCCTTGGGATTCAAAATTCCTCTTTGACCCTGTTGCGCAATAAACTTTGGTCTACAGCAATTTGCTCCAGTTGGTGGCTGGACTCCTTCCTTTATTCTGGCTCTGCCCAACCAGCTGGGGGACTGAGCAGCCTTGCACATAGATTTTCCCATAACACTTCTTAAACTTGGGACTGTCTGCATGTGACCCCATCTCTACAGCTCCCATAAACACCACAGAGAAGGTGGCCGGAGCCTGAAAGGCGAAAGCCTAGGCCTCGAATGCAGGTCTCAGGGATGCTTCCCCAGTTTCCCCCGTGGAGACCTGGGACCCCTTCTCCTTCGGAAGGGACCTCCGAGGAGGAAGCCAGGGCAGATATAAAGTTCCTTTCCCCACTTGCCAGGAGCCTGAGCTCCATTTGGGGTCCCTCCTTCCGCACCCCAAGGTTCCTCCAAGGCCTTGGGGAAGGAAACTGAGGCAGACTCTGCTTGTTCCCCAGGGCCCTGGGCAATTTCCCTAGAGTCCCCCCCCCCACTGCCTCCTGAGACCCGCAGGGATCCGGAGTGGGAGCGACTTCTCCTGTTCCGCCTGAGGGGGAGGAACAGAGGTCTTGGCCCATTTGGGGGGGCAAGCGAGGGCCATCCAGAAAGGGCTCCTGGGACCCCGAGGGGCCAGAAGGGGAGTCTCCAGCCTGGCCTTTCCCCTGTTCCTGCAGGTGGAGCCCTTCTCCTAGCGCTGACTCTTGGGGTGACAAAGGTGTCTTTGGCTGGGGAGGATAAACTAAGCGTCCCAGAATCCTTTTCGTGAGGCGGAGGAGAGGATGGGCTCCAAAAGGATGCCTTCTTTGGGGGGGGGAGGGTTAGTCAGCCAAAATCAATAGATGGGGGGCGGTTCAAAGAGGGCTTGGAGCCCCTCTCAACCTGGCAGAGAAAAACACCCCCCCACTCCCTCCCTCCCCCCCCCGGCTGCTGCTCTCCTCTCTTCCCGGCTCAATCCACCCACTTCCGGGTTCTCTCTTGCCCTCACCCAATCGCCATGCACAGAGCACCCTGCTCCCCTCCAATTCCTGACCGGTCTGGAAGTGAAGCTGCGGAGGAGGCCCAGGAGGCGGTCCCAGGAGCTCCCCCTTCCACAACAACCCTGCCAGGCTGGCCTCTGGCATGTCGCCCCCTTTCCAGCAGGCGAAGCTGCAGGGACCACTCACTTCCTGGCCCTCCAAAAATGGAGGAGGCCTTGGACCCTGGATGAGCCTGAGAGGAGCCTTGAGGGGGGCAGAGAGGGGCTCTTGCCCCTTCCCAGACTTCTCCTCCAACCATTTATTGCTACTGTTTATCAAACTTGGCCACCCTCACCAAACAGACCCACAGCATGCAGTTCTTTTCAAGGCGTGTTTATTCTCCAGGTTGGCTCTGCCCCACGGGGCTTACAGTTGTAGCAGGAACCCCCCCACCCCAATCATTCTGTTTGCACAAACTTCACACACACTCACACTCACACACTACATACGCCACATTTCTGTTATAAATTCATAGAAAATCAACCATACATCGGATTTGCACTGTTCCATTTTTTACTCCATGTGACAAAGACTATCAAAGGATCAAAGGGGGGTGCTTGGTTTCTGGTCAGCCATAATCTCTTCAGCATACCAGCACATCCACAGGAGCCCTGCCCAGTTGCTATGTCAACCCTGATAATCCCAGACAGAAGACAATCAAAATCACAAAGAACAGTGGATTCACCACGGGCTGAAACAAAGGACAATGATCAGATCTTCCCTCTGGGGGCAGGAAACTGCAAACTCCCCATTGTCACCTGGAAAAGTACTCATGGGGAGGGGGAAAGGAGGAACCAGCCAGGTGACAGGACACTCAGGTTACCACCACAACTCCTCCCTCAACCCCTCCTTTCTGTAATGAATGCATGATGTCAACCCTTTCTGTAACGTATGCATGATGTCAACCCCTCCTTTCTGTAATGTATGCATGATGTTTCTGGGGGTGGGCTTGACCTAGAGGAGGGGAATTTCAAAAGTTTTTATAAGGTCTTGCAGCCCATTGTTCTGGGTCTTTCCTCTCTCCTGCAAGTGAGGGGAACACCCTGATGCATCAGTTCAATAAAGGCCAAGCCTACAGGCTGCTGTTTTGCTCCAAGTTATCCTGGTTGGTGTCTTTGTTTTGTCCAAGGGAGCCCTCAGATTTTTCCGTTAACAGTTGGCGACCGCGACTCAGGGACACTTGGTTCTCCTGTAAAGGTGAGAGGGGAGATAGAAGGGATCGGGCGCCACTGGGCAACCTTAGCCCAGGGATCCTTCTTCCTCTCCCTGCCTCCTCTTTGCGGGCGGTAATCAATCGTCACCAAAAGCTCAACCAGGGGAGCAAAGGCAAGGTCAAGCCGGCTAAAAAGAAAAGGATCCTGAGATTTGCGGGGGACATCTTCGAACGTGAGTATGGTTTGAAGTCAAATACATTGGGAGGGGGGTGGAAAAGTAACGTCCCCACGACAGCCAGACTTTCCTTCTTTCATTTCTGACGGTATCCTTCGGAGTCGGCCGGGTACGTTCTCTCTCTCTCTCTCTCCTTTTTTCCCCCGATTCTCCCCCTCGGAGGGTGGCCAGGGAAATCGCGGAACTTTTCTGTCTGACGTTATCTCTCGGGGTCGTCTAGGAACGTCAAATCCTTTCCCTTTCTCTTCCCCAATTCCTTACGCGGAATGTGACCGGGGAAATTGTGGTACTATTACTGTTTTCCGATGTTCCCCCTCGGGGTCGTCCAGGAACGTCTTAATCTCTCTCTCCTTTTCTCCCCCGTTTTCCGTCTTGGAATTGAGTCCGGGAAAGCGTGGCTCCTTTACTGTTTCTCTGACGTCTTCCCTCGGAGGCGTCCCTACAATTTGTTTTCTCGACCCCCGATCTGGCACTGCACTGCACAGGCGTCCAGTAGGGAGCCCGAACTTAGTCCAAAAGGCTAGGCAGGAGGCTGTTGTGGAGGGTAGAAGGTAGAAGTTTTCGGGCCAGGTGTCCCGAGGTAGAAGTTTTCGGGCCAGGTGTCCCGTGGTAGAAGTTTTCGGGCCAGGTGTCCCGAGGTAGAAGTTTTCGGGCCAGGTGTCCCGAGGTAGAAGTTTTCGGGCCAGGTGTCCCGAGGTAGAAGTTTTCGGGCCAGGTGTCCCGTGGTAGAAGTTTTCGGGCCAGGTGTCCCGAGGTAGAAGTTTTCAGGCCAGGTGTCCCGTGGATGAAGTTTAAGTTCATGTATAAGATTTATTGAAATGAGTTTGTAGCTTGAAGATAAGTAGGAATTGTGTTAGTCAATGGTACTTTGAGTACTGAAAGGATCTTCTATCTGTCCCCCCTTTCTTTCCCATTGCCTTTCCTCCCTTGTGTGTGTGTTTCCACTCTTTCTGTCTTTAGCGTACTTCGTTAACGAAAAAAGCCCAATAATAACATATGAGAGAATGGGAGCTCGCTAAACACCCTAGCTGGACTCCTCCTGGCAACAAAGCTTCCATGAAGCCTTTTTGCCCCAGAGAGGACTCTAATATGCCCCTCCAGCTTGTCATTTCCAATTAGAGAAAAATAGAAATAAAATAAAGGGGCAAAAATGGTTAAGTTTGTGTTGTTAAACTGTAGCCTAGAGCTGGAACATGAAACTGTAAACTTAATGGTGCTCAGAAGGCAGTAGATATAATAACAGCCCAGCATTAGAGATCTTAGTTTCTCTTAAAAAAAAAAAAGAAGAATAAAATTAAAAAAAATGAATAAGAGATGTACTCAAAGATTTAGAAATATTTCAAGGGTTTGTATTTACATTGGCCTTGGCATCCACAGACTGTTCTTAAATGCACATAGTTTTAAATTGCAAGCTTGCTTCAAAATTTTAAATCTAAGAAAGCCATGTTGCGCCTTATCAATCTTAAAACAAAACAAAATGGAGAATGGAGTGTGCAAATGTTTGTTATTTGAGAGAGGCTCTAAAAGAGAGTTTCCCTCCCAAGTGGTGAAATCCTGTATACGTGCTACTTGTGTTCTGAAAGGGGGATTACCCCACCTCTTTCTTCTAGTTTTAAGTGAGGAGGGTGATTCTAAGTCTAATGGCAAATGATGTTTGTTGTAACTTTTGAGTTTGTGAGAAGGTGAAGTTAACCTAATGTTTCTGCTGCAAAAGCCTAGTTGAGCACAACTGCTCTCTCAAACTAAAATGCAGTGTATGTATTTCATTAAGCGTATGCCTATAAAAGTATGGTGTTCATTCTAAGAAAAAAAATATTTGAGTCCAGTTTTAACTTTGATTTGGTTGGACAGAAGAGTTATTGTAAGGCTCCTGATATCAGTCTCTATAAGGCTTCATGGCCTCTTTTGTTAGAAAATGCCCCCCTCCCCCTTGTTTCACCCTGCCTATTTCAGTTGGTTTCTCCCTTCTTACTTCTGTGCTAGGTAAATTTACTCCCGAGTAAGCTTCCTTTAAAGGAAACTGCAAAGGGGGGAGGGGGCAACACTTGTGTATTCCCTTTAAAAAAAATCAAATCTAGGGCTGCTTTAACTGTGCTTTATAAGAGATCCTCTCCCTATCTTACGAAAACTGTTCACTTCTTCCTTAAATATCATTTCAAACTCACTCAAACTATCTCAAGATCTGCAAAAAGGGTTCTGTGTAAAGTTATGTACTTTTATTTTCCTCTTCCTTAGTACATGATATGAGCATAGATGTTTCCTTTCCCAGCTGGAAATCTGTACTTAAATGGTGTATGCCTCTTTGGTAGTACAAATCTTGCTGCGAAATCTTGCTGTGAACCCTATATTTTGGAGGGTTGGACTAGATGACCCCAGGGTCCCTTTCAACTCTCCCAATTTGTGGCTGTGTGGAAGACCATGTGTCTGCAAGCATTGGAGGGTAATTCTTAAATTCTGGTGTGGTAATGGAGTTGAAATTCAGCCTAGCTTTGCTTTTTAGTTTTAAAAGGTGCGAGATGAAGCCATGATGTTTTGAAGCACAACTGGTAACATCAAGCATTTGGGTGATTACAGTGTTTATCATTTTGTCTACTATTAAAAAATCAGACCTCAAAGTCAGCTCAATACATAGACGCCTTGACCATCCATCCTGTAAATAAAGGGCAGTAGAATTTGTCTGCAAATGGTAAGGCTGAAATGGCTGAGAATGTTAAAAAAAAAAAAAAATCCTATGAATTCTAACTCTGGCCATTTTTACTCATAAATAAGAGAGCGGTTGATTGTTCCGCGAATGGCCAGAAGGATATTAGCCCTTTCCTGTACATAAAGGAAGCAGTCTCTTGCTTGGGCTGAAATTGCTAGTTTTGGTGAATACTTAAATTGCTGAGTTCCTCTTTTTCGTTTAAAATCAAACCCTGTTTTCAAAATCTACTCCTTGCCCTTCCCTTCCCTTATTCAAATGGTAATTTAGCCAAAGGATGCAACATTTTCAATAGTATAAAAGGTTTGCTGAGACATGAACTCTGCACATGCACAGAGGCTAGATCAGCTAAAGAAGAGAGGGAGAGGAAGGGGGGAACTGTAAGGGGGGAGAGGAGGTTTCTTCCAAATGTAAAAGAAAACTCGGAACCATTGAGGAACCATTGAGGGAAATCACCCTTAATCTGTCTTTGCTCCAGGGGCTATTTAAGACAAAAGGCTAAAAAAACAAACAAAAAAAAACAAAAAAAACTAGCCCATCAAAAAGTCAAGAGCTTTCCAGGTTCCAAATCTTAACATGCCAAATTCTTTTCACAGGTAAATATCAAAGCATTCCCCCCCTCAATGGGAATTTTAGGAACAGCATTTCCTGACAGACTTCTCACATGAAATAATTTTCCCTTTTAACAGGATATGTGAACCCCGATAACAAAGTGTTTGTCCCTTTTTCCTCCCACAGCAACTTTCTTTCTGTTCTGTGAAACAAGTCTGAATCCCTGCTACAGTTTGACTTCCATCTCTTTGTGGCTTTGACACTTTTTTTTAAAGTTACAAATAATCTGTTTTCATTTATTTAATCTGTCTCTCCATGATGTCTATGAAGTTAATCGAAGCACAACCAAACATTGTTTGTGGAATGGTATTTGTTTACCTTTTTGCCTGAGCATTTCTTATTAATTCTGTCATCTTGGCTAGTGCAAGGTACTTGCACAACTTTAAATTGCCATTCATTTTTTTTCCTTGGTATTAAGTCATTTTCCAGTATTGTCCTATAGCCGATGTTGTCACTTCAAGAAACACTCTTTTATTTTCATTGTTACTTCAGATTTCTTAAAATTGTGTGTCTTAGCATTTATTTATTTTTCGTTCCTCATAAGTCATTGTGTGTGTTTCATTATTATTTTAACCTTGTATTTTTTACAGTTCTCTTTCTCTCCAAAGTGAAGGAAAGCAAACGAACTTGGCAGATAATAACAGTAGTTATAGGAAAATGTGATAATAATATTGGAATGAATGAAACGCTTAATGTGCTAAGATTTTTTATTATTTGCAGCTTCCCATGAAAAATGGAGGACATCCTTCTTGTCTAACTGTGTTTTTAAGTCGCCCCAAAACCCTGCCCCTTACAGGATATCACTTCTACAGATGTGCAATGATGAAAAGCAGCAACAACCCAACCCCTTCGCCATCACAAGACCTGCAACGCCAGAGTTTTCAAAGTGCCCACAGCTATCTCTTTCAAAGGATATAGACTGATGGGGAGTGGGCCTGACAAAGGGGGGTGGAGTTGACTTGCAAGGACATCTTTTCACTTGAACCTCAAGCCTCTGTGCTCCAGGATTCAAAAGATACATGCGTAAAAGATCACAATTGTGTCAAGATATGCAACTGATATTTAATTAGTTTGTTTTGTATTAAGTGTTATTATGTAGGAATGTTGAAATGTGTCTGACAGTGTGTTACTTCCACAAGGGGGGTATTTTTGTGTGTAATTTTTATGTTTAATGTCTTATTGCTTGCACACCAATTCTCATGCATTTTATACTTTCTGATAGCTCACACTATTGTGTAGTCCAATGTTTAGATAACCACATTTCATTGTCCCACCTGGCACTCTGCCAACTTTCCCTATCCATTTTAAAATGTGCAAAAACTTGCTTTACCAAGGAGAAGCTTATAAGATACATGAAGATGCACATGCTTTGGTTTAGCAGGAATGATCCCTTATAGAGTTAAATTGACTTATTTGGACAAAGTGCCCTTTTAAGAACGGTTTTCCTTTACAGACTGGTTTGAAAGGTTGAGAACCATGGGCACATAAATTCAAATTGGACTCAGTTTGAATTGGGCAAGTGTATCCAGGCTGCAATTAGCTTTTTGGTCCTTAAAGTGCAAGTGATCTGCGAGACCAGAGCCTGTAATAATAATAAGAAATCCCATGGATTTTGGCCAAGGCGAAGACATTTCTCTCAGGACGTGTCCGAAACCTGTGCCAGCTGTGGTGGGTGCCAGGCTACATGATGAATATGAAAGCCCTAAGTGGATTCACCAGGGATTGCCACTACTGCGACACCATGCCGATGTGAGACCACAGAAGAGCTACCTTGACACCTGAGAACACACAAATGGCGGGGGGGAAGCAAACTGCACTTTTCAGTCATTAGTGGACCTTCCTGCCTAAATGTAAAGCATAGATCACTATTGAGAAAATATTTCTTCCAAGGTGCTAGAATACCACAAGTAACTGAGCAGTGCACTGTTACACCATTATATTTCCATGCAAATATCCTTAAAGTAGCATGATATCCAAGTCCCTTTCAGGTTCACATGGACACACACATCTGGGACGGAGAATACCAGGTTATTATTTACCACCTTAAATTGTGCGGAGAAAAGGATTGCAAAGTAGCCACCTTTGCAATCTTATCTCCGAAGGGGGGAACTGTAGCAGGAACCCCCCCACCCCAATCATTCTGTTTGCACAAACTTCACACACACTCACACTCACACACTACATACGCCACATTTCTGTTATAAATTCATAGAAAATCAACCATACATCGGATTTGCACTGTTCCATTTTTTACTCCATGTGACAAAGACTATCAAAGGATCAAAGGGGGGTGCTTGGTTTCTGGTCAGCCATAATCTCTTCAGCATACCAGCACATCCACAGGAGCCCTGCCCAGTTGCTATGTCAACCCTGATAATCCCAGACAGAAGACAATCAAAATCACAAAGAACAGTGGATTCACCACGGGCTGAAACAAAGGACAATGATCAGATCTTCCCTCTGGGGGCAGGAAACTGCAAACTCCCCATTGTCACCTGGAAAGTACTCATGGGGAGGGGGAAAGGAGGAACCAGCCAGGTGACAGGACACTCAGGTTACCACCACAACTCCTCCCTCAACCCCTCCTTTCTGTAATGAATGCATGATGTCAACCCTTTCTGTAACGTATGCATGATGTCAACCCCTCCTTTCTGTAATGTATGCATGATGTTTCTGGGGGTGGGCTTGACCTAGAGGAGGGGAATTTCAAAAGTTTTTATAAGGTCTTGCGGCCCATTGTTCTGGGTCTTTCCTCTCTCCTGCAAGTGAGGGGAACACCCTGATGCATCAGTTCAATAAAGGCCAAGCCTACAGGCTGCTGTTTTGCTCCAAGTTATCCTGGTTGGTGTCTTTGTTTTGTCCAAGGGAGCCCTCAGATTTTTCCGTTAACACAGTCTACAGCAGAATCTACACAGAATGGGGAGGGGGGCGAGTTCTGGGCTCTGGGGGAGGGAAGGGGGGCAGGTCCTAGTCCGTATCGAGAGAGAGGGCCGAGGGGAACGAAAGCTGCTCTGCCTGGCCGTCTCTGCAGGGATGTTGCGGGGAAACGGGCTCCTTTTGCACCCAGGTCTCTAGAGGGGATAAACCTGGGTCTGGACTGTACCACTTCAGGTCCCCCAGAGGGGGAGGTAAAGGGACACCCAATGACCCACATTCTGTAAGTGGAGGATCCCTGATTGATTTATTTGGGGGGGGGGAGGGATATGCCAATCTTGCTCAAGTCAGCCTCCCCTCCTCCAAAAAGGTTCTCTCCCACAATCCCAAAGACAACACAGGCCCCCCTCAAGAGTCTCCCAGAGCATGTGCAGAGTTCAGAGATGCTTTTGTTGCGATTCCTGTCTTGCGGAAGGTTGGACTACATGACCCTCAGGGCCCCCTCCCAATTCTACACTTAAATAATTTCACAGCACGGAAGTGAGGAGGGGCAGGGACTGTCAGAAAGGGGGGCTTTTGCTATGCAGAGATCTGGCCCCCCCCTTAAAATCAGAGCTGTGAATCTGCAGGATGCGAAGCCAAGCAGACCCCTGACCCCAAAAAGGCAGGGGAAGGGGGCTTCCCACAAGGGACCAGTGGGGCAAGACTGGGCAGCCAAAGAGGAGGGACCCAGGAGTCCGGGGGCCTACGATCCACTTTGCTCTTTCAACGGGATCCGGAGACAGGCAACAAACCAAGCCGGGAGCAGGGTTGCCCAGAGTCCGTTACTGCAGAAAGAAGAGAAATCCGTGAGATACTGACCCGATTCAGAGAGGAAACATTAGCTGGCTGGGGGTTGCAATTGCAGGAATTGCTCCACAACAACCCTGTGAAGCAGGCAGACTGGATCCTGCCCCCCGGGACCCCTGAGAGCTTTATCATGGCCAGGGACTGGGGATTCGAACCCAGATCTCTCTGCCAGGGCCTAGTCTGGCCCTCTCACCACTGCACCGCACTGCCTCTCAGTGGGTGGCACAGAGATGTTTTTTTTAAAAGAATATAAAAATGAAGAATCGAGAGAACTTGGCAGTCTTGGGCGTATCTTGGACACTGACCTCGGATTTGGGCTTCTCCGATTTGGGTTTTTCTTCAGAAGCTGAAAAGGAGGATAATGAAGCAGGGAAAGGTTAATGACCAGAAAACCCAGGGAAATGGACAGGAATACTTGAAAGCATGCAGAAAGCTAAAAAGGAAATCAACATTTCTGAGCCGCTGGGCAGGGATGTTTTTAGCAGGCGACCAAAGAGAGTCTGGCCAAGGCGCCTGGTTGGTATCAAGAGGCAGGGAGTTCCAAAGAGCCTTGGAGCCGGGAGGGACCCCGAGGGTCATCTAGTCCAACCCCCCGCAAGGCAGGAATCTTGAACCCACAACGCTGATATCAAGAGTCTCAGGCTCTCCCGGCTGAGCTTCTTGTACTGGCAAATGTGGGAAAGGGGAGTCAATTGGCCAGTGCCAGTTCCGCCATTCAAAGGGGTCAGGTGGTGGAGGAGAGATTTCTCAACTGCTTTTACTGTCAATATTTGCATGGTCTTAATAGATTCTGAATAGTCTCCCCCAGGAAAATATTTCTATTTTTCATTATAATAATTAGACTTGAGGGAGGCTGGGTTATTTGTTTTGGTTCTCATTTTTATCATGTACGTTGTGTTTTCATCGTGCATTTTTATGCCACAAACTGCCCGGAGATCCAGAAAAGGAGGATGCTGTGTACATTTATAGAATCCTAGAATTGTAGAATCAGAAGGGACCCCAGGAATCTCAGCTAAAGTATCCCCTAAAATATTGACCAAATGGTAAAATAGGACCATATTGATAACAAAAATAACAGTACAGAAGGGGTGGGTGGGAACAACCTTACCCCATCGGAAGAAGGACCGCAAGACCCCCAGGAGCACAATGGCGACCAGGAACAAGCCGATGGCGTCCTCCAGGGAGGGGCCCAGGGACCCTGGGTGGGGGGAGAAGGGGCAGAGGCAGAAGGGGGGCGTCAGAGAGGGAGAAGGGGGGCGATGTCAGACCCCCACCCTGCCTTGGCCACCCAGTGCAGGTCCCAAAGCTGCACCTTCGCCCCACCCCCCATATCCTCCACCCCATGCCCGACTTGATCAGTGCCAATTCACAGAATCCTAGTTGGGAGGGCACCCCAGCGGTCATCCAGCCCAACCCCCTTCAAGGGAGGAATCCCAGCTAAATCACCCAGGACAGGCGACCTCCCAACCTCCGCCAGTCAGGAATCGCACCCGCAGCCAATCTTCTGGGCCTTGCTACCCAGCCCCCAGGGGACCCCGGCACAGACCCCCAAGTGCAGACCCCCACCTGCCACATGGAGCACGACCGCCTTCTTGACCCCCGCCTCGCCCAGCCCTGCATGGCCTACATGGCAGACGTAGGAGACCCCGTGGTCCTCGGTCGGGACGGGCAGCAGGCGGGCGAAGCTGGTGAAGCTGAAGGTGCCGTCAGGAGCCTGGCGGTGCCCCGAGTCCCCGATGTCCAGGAAGGCGTCCTGGGGGGCGCCGGACCCCCTCCGCTTCCAGCTGACCGAGGCACCCAGAGGGAAGAAGCCGGAGACCTCGCAGGCCAGCTGGGGCCGGGCACTGGGGGGCACGGAGAGCGTCGTGGGGCGCAGCGTCACCTGGGGGGGCTCTGCAGGGCGAGAGGGAGTGAGCAGAGCGCCCCCTGCTGACAACCAGGAGCACTGCAGGCTCCCAGCTGCCGGGAGGGGAGAGGGGGGCTCTTGGATTCGAATCCTGAGGAAGACAGGGTCCCCGTTGGCTTGACCAAGTGGCCAGGCGCTTCTTCAGGAGCCTCCCAACCCAGGGGCAGTCTCTCTGGATCGCTTGGTTCTTAGAAGCGTAGAATCAGACAGGTGGAAGGGATCCCCAAGGGTCATCTAGCCCAACCCCTGCCAGGCAGGGATCTCAGGGCAATTGGGCCACTGCGAGGTTGAAGCACTCTCCCTATGTTCTTTTGGCGCCTCCAGGCCCAGGAGCAGTCTATCTGGATCCCTAGGGCCTGGCCGGCATTTGGCCACTGTGAGAATGCAAGATGCTGGCTCCATGGGGGTCCCTTTGGGCAGTGGACCCCCTTTCCCCTTCCTTCCCTCCGCCCTCCCTGCAAGGGAGACCCCCCCGGTCGCTCACTCACCCACCACCTTGAACTCGAGCGCCTGCTGGGCGTGCAGGTGGGGCAGGTAGACGGTGCAGATGTAGGTGCCCTCGTGGCGGACGGCCACGCTCCACAGGCGCAGGGAGGCACCGCCGCCCTCGGCGTCCAGCAGCAGCTCATCCCCCTCCTCGGCCACCGACACCCCCCGCGTGGCTCCGTCGAAGGCCAGCACCACCTTCCCGGCCCCCCGGAACTGATGGCGCCACTCCACCGAGAAGGCCGAGGCCGGCGCTGAGAAGCCGCAGTGCAGGACTGCCGGGCGCCCGAGGCGGGACTCCAGGCGCGGCGTCCGCGTGAAGACCGACAGCACCGCTGCGCAAGGAGGGAGGAGGGCGAGGTGAGCGGGAGAGATCCCCAGCGGTCATCTAGACCCACCCCCGTGCAAGGGAGGAATCCCAGAAGGGAAAAACAACAAACCCAGGGCTGTGTTTAGCAGATGCGGCGCCAGGCTGCAAATGTCCGCCCGATAGTGTTGGGGTGGCCGTAGCTGCGCACTGCCAGCCATTGTGGGGGGCGCAACTCTCCCTCATGCCAATGCAGGAGAGCGATCCCCCGAGAGGCCAGCGCCCTATGGGAAAGACCGCTCTGAACAAGCCCACCATCTATTTGATTTATTCATTTAATTTCGTGGTTCTCAAATTTGGGGGGACCCCCATGAACGCTCTCCCTTTCAGCCAGTGCCCTAAAAGAGGCATGGTTTGGAACAACTGTTTGAACGACCCAGTAAGATGAAAGCAAGATTTGAAAGAGCAACAATTACTTGCCAAATGACTCAAAATCCACTTCAAACTACTCCAAGTAGTTCAACCCAGCAGATGCCTTTGATCCAGGGATTTCTGCTTTCCGCTTGCCCCACGGTGCCCCCTATCTCCCGCCCCCCAGGAGGGTGGAACCAATGACATTGGACATTCCTCATTTAAATCATGGCCTTTCTGCCCCGCCTTCTCCTCCCAGGGGCTGAAGGCGGCCTCCCTCCCCTTCCCCTCCCCTTCCCCCGCGCTGACCCTGCCAGGCCGGCCTGCCTGAGAAGCACCGACTGGCCCTCGGTCCCTCTCTCCCAGGCTGCTGGCGCAGGGCTCTGACCGCTAGGCCGCTCGGCTGCTCCCCTTCCGCTCGCCAGGTGGGACCTGCGGTGGTGGTGACGCTGCTGACCCCATCCTGCTGCTTCCAAGGCGGGGCCTCCTCCGTGTGCAGGACGCTGCTGACCCCGAACTCGGCCTCGGGGGCCTGCATGCTGGCGATGAGCCACTTGCCCCTCTCCAGGGCGCGGGGGCAGCCCCCTCCGCCCACCAGCCCCTCCGCCCAGGCGACAAAGTGGGACTCTTGCGGCGCGTAAGCGTTGATCTCGCAGGAGGATTCCGCCTCGCTGGCATCCGGACTCAGCCAGGGCGGGGGGGGTGGCCGAGGCCTGACCGCCCCACAGGGCCCCTGAGGGGTCTGCCGGGGGGACAAAGCGGGGGGAGGTGAACCAGTGTCTGGGGGGGGAATGATGAGCCTTGTCTCTCCACTGCCGGACCCCCCCAACCTACATCGCAGGGGGTTGGAGTGGATGACCTTTGGGGTTCCCAACTCCACCGTTCTGTGTCAGCCAGTTCAGTTCAACTCGCAGAATCACAGAATTGGAAGGGACCCCCGAGGGTCATCTAGTCCAACCCCCTGCGATGCAGGAATCTCAGCGAAAACAAGATGCCCTCTAAGGAGGATTTGTTTTGTCTATTTAATGGGATTTAAACGCCAGTTAATAAACCAAAGCAACCAAGCAGTTTGCTTGGTTCAGATACCTCTGAATCGTGTAAATGCTGAGGTTGGAAAACAATTTGAAGTACATTCAGAATAAGCATAACTAGATGAAATTAATCCACAACAATAGGACTCCTGAGTTCCTGAGATGATTTCTTTTGTCCTTTCACTGTATTTATTTTTCCCAATTGGAACTATGAAATGGTGATTTTCTTGAGTCAAAATGAGAGTAACCCTGAACGTTTCTTAGAAAAAAAGCACTGAACCTATATACCAGAGAAGAATGTACGGAACTGTAGTTGTTTGCATATATAGTGATATACAGTGGTACCCCACAAGACGAATGCCTCGCAAGACGGAAAACCCGCAAGACGAAAGGGTTTTCTGTTTTGGAGGCGCTTCGTAAGACGAATTTCCCTATGGGCTTGCTTCGCAAGACGAAAGCCCATAGGGAAATCTCCGGGGACCTCTTTTAAATGCTGGTGGTGGGGAGCAAAGCCTTTCCCCCCCCTCCGGCCTTCAGAAGAGGTCCAGGAAGGCCGGCAGGGGCTTCCGGTCGGCGCCAGCGTTAATGGCGGTCCTCTTTCCGAGCTCCGGAGGAGGAATGCTCTGCGAGTTTGGGTCTGACCCGCTACGGCAAGCGGGGGACCCCTAAAATCACAGGCGCTGAAGCCTGTGAACAAGGAGACTCGGTGGGCACCAGAAGCGCCCCCCTTACTGCAGAAAGAGCCTTTTTAAAGGCTCCGGAACGGCATCAGGAGAGCGCGGTGCTGAGAGTCACTACCCAGCCCGCAGAGTGAAGCCGCGTCGCCATGAACGGAGAGCGCCGATTTCTTCCTGTAAATTTGGGACTGAAAAGCCTGTGAGTAAGACTGAACGTTATTTTGAAAAATTTTAAAATTGGAAATCTGGCTGAAAATGGGGAAGGTGAAAATTAAGGAAGTCTGCCTTCCCCCGACTGCATGACAGCTAAAGCAACGGAAATTTAAAGCTGCATCCGTATGAAACATCCTTTGACTACTTAAACCTGACATTGGATCTAGATCTCCCCTCTAGCAAGCAGGGCAGAGGGGAGGAAAAAAGGACATTAAGAACTGCATGATTTATTTAAAAGAAAAAAATCTTCTGCTGCCTTAACACCCTGAAACGGACTGCCAAATAAGACATTAGGGCACTGAACTGTCTTTAAACTTCTGGGAAAGTTACATGGTTGAAGTTTCGTTTGATACAAAGTTTTAAGACTTTATTGCTACAGTATATTGGAGTGTGTTGAAAGAGTATCTACTGGAAAAAGTGTCGCAGCATATATTTTCAAGCCTCCTGATATACTTGTTTTTAACTTCTTTGTTTCCTCACTTGGACATTTTGTTTTGCTCCCCCTAGAGGGCTTAAAGTAACGGTTGTAACAGTTTAAGACAGTGGAATTTTCCATCAGCGGACTGTTTTTGTGGGAACGTCCTTGGGACATGAGTGGTCCAGCAGAAGAGATAACCACCAGAGCCAAAGCTAAGCAGCAACAACAGCAACAACAGCAACAAAAGAAAAGAGGCTCAATTACAGGTTTAACTCCTACAGGAACAGCAGGACAAGAAAAAGTGACAGCTGCTTCCATGGAGTCAGTGACACAGGCGTTACTCAAGATAAATCAATCTTTGGAGACTTTGACAAAGCAGAGTACAGAAAATACACAGAAATTAACAGAACTAACAGCAAGATTGGACTTGAACACAAAAAGTGTGACAAGCAATACAGAATCTATAAACAGGTTGATTGAAGAAAATTCTGCAACACGTAAAATCGCAGAGGAAGCCAGAAGTGTTGCCGGAGAGACACAGGAGAAGCTAGAACCGATTGCTAAAAAGGTTTATGAACATGATGCAACTTTGTCTTTGATGGAATTACAGAGAAAGGAAAGAAATTTGAAATTAAGATTAATTCCCGAGAGCGAAGGGGACAGCCTGGTGGAGTTCCTAACACAAAAGTTTGCTGACTTTTGGGAAGATTTGGAGGAGGAAGAATTTAAGATAACAACAGCATTTAGACTGGGCAGGAGACTGAACAAAAAGACTCCGAGGGATTGTCTGATTACCCTTAGATCCAAGGAAGAAAGAGACAAAATATTAAAACTACATTATCAAAAGGCCTTGGAAATTGAAAATTCACCTATACAAATTTTTAAAGACATCCCTAAATATATCTTGGAGGTGAGAACCTTCTACAAGGATCTGGTCTACCTGCTGAAGAAGAACAACATCCTCTTTAGGTGGGAGTTCCCACAAGGATTGTCCTTTAACTACAAGGGAAAGAAGGTGAAAATAAAGACAATTCAAGATAAAGAGAAGTTTTTGGAGAGAAACCAAGAGGATCTACAGAAGGGAACGGTGGATCCAATTGCAGAACAAAGGAGAGCACTAGACATTCTGAACCTACCGTTTGGACTCAACCCACCACCATCAGAGGAAGAGCAACAACTTGGAGCGGTTGGAGGAGTAACAGAAAAATAACAAGATGGCCCTGCAATTCCTTAGTTGGAATTGCAATGGGCTGAACATGCCTTTGAAGAGACGCCAAGTGTTTCATATCTTGAAAAGAGAACAATTGAACTTCATTTGCTTACAAGAAACCCATGTAACCAGGGTACACAGGAAACTATTTATAAATAAAAGACTAGGACAAGAATTTATTTCATCAGACAAAGTCAAGAAAAGAGGAGTTGTGATTTACGTAAAAGAGAAATGGGCTCCAAAAATGATGTTTAAAGATGAACAAGGAAGATACCTGGCAGTTGAAATACAAGCACAAGGAGAAAAATTTTTAATAGTTGGAGTTTATGCACCAAATGAAGGCAAGGCGGAATTCTTTAAGAAGCTCCATGAAACTCTGATGGATTACCGTATTTTTCGCCCCATAAGACGCACCGGCCCATAAGACGCACCTAGATTTTAGGGGGGGAAATGAAGGAAAAAATTTTTATTTCCCCCCCCAGGTGCGCTGCGCTACACCAGGAGCTTGGGGCGTGCGGAGCTCAGCGCGCCCCAAGCTTCTGCGTGCCGGCAAGGTCTCCGCTAGCGTGGGAGAGCCGGCGCCTCTCCCAGGGCTAGCGGACCCCTGCGCTAATCCAGAAGCTTGGGGCGTGCTGAGGTCAGCGCGCCCCAAGCTTCTGCATGCCGGCAAGCAGTCCGCTGCCGCCCCAAGCCTTGCGCACCCGGCGGGACCTCCTGCCGGGTGCGGGAGGCTTGGGGCAGCAGCGGACTGCTTGCCGGCATGCAGAAGCTTGGGGCGCGCTGACCTCAGCACGCCCCAAGCTTCTAGGTGCGCGCAAGCAGTCCGCTGCCGCCCCAAGCCTCCCGCACCCGGCGGGACCTCCTGCCGGGTGCGGGAGGCTTGGGGCGGCAGCGGACTGCTTGCCGGCATGCAGAAGCTTGGGGCGCGCTGACCTCAGCACGCCCCAAGCTTCTAGGTGCGCGCAAGCAGTCCGCTGCCGCCCCAAGCCTTGCGCACCCTGCCTTCAGGGCGCTCGACGCTGCGAGAAGCAGGCTGCTATCCGCAGCCTAGGCAGCCCTGTGGGACCTCCCACAGGGCTGCCTGGGCTGCGGAATGGTTCCCGAAGCGTCGGGCGCTCTGCCTTCAGGGCGCTCGACGCTGCGAGAAGCAGGCTGCTATCCGCAGCCTAGGCAGCCCTGTGGGACCTCCCACAGGGCTGCCTGGGCTGCGGAATGGTTCCCGAAGCGTCGGGCGCTCTGCCTTCAGGGCGCTCGACGCTGCGAGAAGCAGGCTGCTATCCGCAGCCTAGGCAGCCCTGTGGGACCTCCCACAGGGCTGCCTGGGCTGCGGAATGGTTCCCGAAGCGTCGGGCGCTCTGCCTTCAGGGCGCTCGACGCTGCGAGAAGCAGGCTGCTATCCGCAGCCTAGGCAGCCCTGTGGGACCTCCCACAGGGCTGCCTGGGCTGCGGAATGGTTCCCGAAGCGTCGGGCGCTCTGCCTTCAGGGCGCTCGACGCTGCGAGAAGCAGGCTGCTATCCGCAGCCTAGGCAGCCCTGTGGGACCTCCCACAGGGCTGCCTGGGCTGCGGAATGGTTCCCGAAGCGTCGGGCGCTCTGCCTTCAGGGCGCTCGACGCTGCGAGAAGCAGGCTGCTATCCGCAGCCTAGGCAACCCTGCGGGACCTCCCACAGGGCTGCCTGGGCGGCGGAATTGTTCCCGAAGCGTCGGGCGCTCTGCCTTCAGGGCGCCCGATGCTCCGAGAAGCAGGCTGCTATCCGCAGCCTAGGCAACCCTGCGGGACCTCCCACAGGGCTGCCTGGGCGGCGGAATTGTTCCCGAAGCGTCGGGCGCTCTGCCTTCAGGGCGCCCGACGCTCCGAGAAGCAGGCTGCTATCCGCAGCCTAGGCAACCCTGTGGGACCTCCCACAGGGCTGCCTGGGCGGCGGATATTTTCCTGAAGCCTGGAGAGCGAGAGGGGTCGGTGCGCACCAACCCCTCTCGCTCTTCAAGCTTCAGCGAAAGTCTGCATTCGCCCCATAAGACGCACCCAGATTTTCCCTTCATTTTTGGAGGGGAAAAAGTGCGTCTTATGGGGCGAAAAATACGGTATTTGGATTACAATGTAATAATTATGGGAGATATGAACGGTGTGGTTTCTACAAACATGGACAAGGCACAAAGACTGACAATCTCCAAGGAAGGGAGACTTCCGAAGACCTTCTTTGAAATGACTGAAAATGTGGACCTAATAGACATATGGAGAACAAGGAACCCTCTTGAGAGAGAGGGAACTTTTTTCTCTCAAGCAATGATGACCTGGACCAGAATTGATCAAATGTGGATTACTAGTGGGATGGCTCCAAAGATTAAGAAGATAGAAATCTGCCCAAAAACTTGCTCCGACCATAACGCCGTGAAGATGGAAATGAAACTTACAACAACTGGTCAATTTAGATGGAGGATGAATGACACCCTGTTTCGAAATAAGGAGATCCACATGAAGGCCCAAAAAACTTTAAAGGACTATTTTGAAATAAATCTAAAGGCCGATGTGGAAAAAAGAGTGATCTGGGACGCAAGTAAAGCTGTGATGCGAGGATTTTTGATTCAACAAAATTCAATAAAAAAGAGAAAGCAGAATGAGAAGAAGGAAAAGATTTTGGAAAAGATAAAAGAAGGAGAGAAAAAATTAAGATCAAAACCAAAGTCCCAGGAGATTTTGAGAGAGATTAAGTTATATCAAACACAATATATGGAATTGATGAATCAAGAGATTGAATGGAAGATAAAGCAAATGAAACAAAAGACATTTGAATCGGCAGATAAATGTGGTAAACTTCTGGCTTGGCAATTGAAGCAAAGGCAGAAACTAAATACAGTTACAAGCCTAGAAGTGGATGGAAAGAATATATCTAAACCTAACGAGATTAGAAACTGTTTTTTGAGCTGTTTTAAAAAACTATACTCTCAAGGGCCACAAATTGAAGAGGACATAGATGAATTCCTTAGTAAATATGGATTACAAAAAATCTCTCATCAAAGCAAGGTGGATTTAAACCAGAGAATAACAGAACAAGAGATAGAGGGAGCCATTCAGGACATGCAACTGGGCAAATCTCCAGGACCAGACGGACTGACTTCCAGATATTACAAAGCTTTGAAGGAGTGGTTGGTTCAACCGTTAAAGGAAGTCTGCAACGAGATTTTAGACGGGGGGAAAGGCACCAGAGTCGTGGAAAGAAGCTTATATTACACTCATACCAAAGACAGAGACTGAAAAGACTCAACTTAAGAACTACCGCCCAATATCATTACTTAATGTGGATTACAAAATTTTTGCAGACATTTTGGCAAAAAGATTTAAAAGAGTGTTGATGGAGAAGATTCATAAGGACCAAGCAGGCTTTCTCCCTAAAAGGCATCTATCAGACAATGTAAGGAATATAATAGACATTTTGGAATTGTTAGAGGTGAATATAAACACCAAAGCAGTGCTGATTTTTGTGGACGCGGAGAAAGCCTTTGACAACATTTCTTGGAGTTTTATGAAAAAGAATCTTCATGGGATGGGGGTAGGCCAAGGGTTTGAGAATGGTATGGGTGCGATATACTCTGAACAAAAAGCTAAGCTGATTGTAAACAATGTAATAACTGAGGAACTAAAGATAGAAAAAGGAACACGACAGGGGTGCCCAATTTCCCCATTGCTCTTTATTACGGTTCTGGAGGTGTTGCTGAATATGATTAGAAATGACCAGCAGGTTAAAGGTGTACAGGTCGGAGCTAAACATTACAAGTTAAAGGCATTTGCAGATGACTTAGTACTGACTTTACAAGAGCCAAACACTAGTACCAAAAGGGTCTTGGAGATAATTCAACAATTCGGCCAGGTAGCCGGCTTCAAATTGAACAAACAAAAAACTAAAGTTTTAGGGGAAAACTTAACAGATATGGGAAAGGAGAAATTCCAAGAGGAGACAGGGTTGACGGTGGTTAAGAAGGTGAAATACCTAGGGGTTTATTTGACGTCTAAAAATGTGATTTTGTATAAGGATAATTATGAAAAATGTTGGTCAGAAATCAAAAAAGATCTAGAAATATGGTCAAATTTGAAATTGTCAATGTTAGGCCGAATTGCAGTGATTAAAATGAATGTATTGCCTAGGATGTTATTCTTGTTTCAGACCTTGCAGATTCTTGACAAGATGGAATGTTTCAAGAGGTGGCAGAAAGATATTTCGAAATTTGTTTGGCAGGGCAAAAAGCCCAGAATTAAATTTAAAATACTGACAGATGCTAAGGAAAGAGGGGGTTTTGCCCTGCCGGACTTAAAATTGTACTATGAGGCAGCAGCGTTTTGCTGGCTGAAAGAGTGGATGCTCCTCGAGAACATAGACATTTTGGATCTGGAAGGCTTCAATAACGCATTTGGTTGGCATGCATATCTATGGTATGATAAAATTAAGCTGCATAGTGCCTTTAAAAATCATATTGTCAGAAAAGCATTGTTTAATGTTTGGATAAGATATAAAGATCTGTTGGAAAACAAAACCCCTAGATGGGTGTCTCCTGTGGAGGCCAAGGCAGTGAAGAAACTCAATATGGAGGTCGGATGGCCGAAGTATTGGGAAATTTTGGAACAGGAGGGAGATAAATTGAAATTACAAAGTCACGAGAAAATGAAACATAAGGTACAAAACTGGTTTCAATATCACCAAATAATGGAGTTTTTCAAACAGGATAGGAAAATTGGCTTTCAGGTGGAAAAATCAAAACTAGAGACTGAACTGCTAGAACCCAATACTAAGAATTTATCAAGAATGTATAACTTGCTGCTGAAATGGAATACACAGGATGAAACAGTTAAATCGGCTATGATTAAGTGGGCACAGGACGTTGGTCATAACATTATGTCTGCTGACTGGGAATGGTTATGGAACACTGGTATTAAATTTACGGCATGTAATGCCTTAAAGGAAAACATTATGAAAATGGTCTATAGGTGGTACATGACCCCAGTCAAGCTGGCAAAAATTTATCATATGCCCGATAACAAGTGTTGGAAATGTAAAGAGACTGAAGGTACCTTCTATCACCTTTGGTGGACATGCCCGAAGATTAAGGCTTTCTGGGAAATGATTTATAATGAAATGAAAAAGGTACTTAAATGTACATTTCCTAAAAAACCAGAGGCCTTTCTCTTCGGCATTGTCGGCCAATTGGTGTCAAAGAGGGATAGAACTTTTTTGATGTATGCTACAACAGCAGCAAGAATACTCATCGCAAAGTATTGGAAGACACAAGATCTACCCACTCTGGAAGAATGGCAGATGAAAGTGATGGACTATATGACTATATCCCTTCCCTCCCCCCACACCCAGGGGGTCCCCTCAGCCCTCCTTGCCCAGGGAGGCTCCATTGGGACGCAAGCGAAGATGGCAGGAGCAGCAGGGCAGCAACGGGGCCGGATTCGGGACTCGGCCAGGAAAGCGAAAGCGAAAGCGGAGGGACTGTCCCGGGCCAAACCCTCCCCCCACCGCCCCGCTTGGCGACAGGCAGAAATCCCACCGGAGAAGTTTCCCCCGCCAGCCCCTTCCTCGCCCGCTGAGTTTCTGCCTTGCAGGGGGAGGAAATCTGACCACGGGGGCGAGGGACGCCTCCTCCTCCGCCCCCGGAGGGAACCCAGGCGTCCGGCCCCGAGCTCTCCTCCTCCCGCGCCCTGCGAGGGGGGGACCCAGGCGTCCGGCCCCGAGCTCTCCTCCTCCGCCCCCCCCGGAGGGAACCCAGGCGTCCGGCCCCGAGCTCTCCTCCTCCGCCCCCCCTCAGAGGGAACCCAGGCGTCCGGCCCTGAGCTCTCCTCCTCCGCCCCCCCCTCGGAGGGAACCCAGGCGTCCGGCCCCGAGCTCTCCTCCTCCGCCCCCCCTCAGAGGGAACCCAGGTGTCCAGCCCCGAGCTCTCCTCCTCCGCCCCGCCCTCGGAGGGAACCCAGGCGTCCGGCCCCGAGCTCTCCTCCTCCGCCCCCCCCCTCGGAGGGAACCCAGGTGTCCAGCCCCGAGCTCTCCTCCTCCGCCCCCCCCCCTCGGAGGGAACCCAGGTGTCCAGCCCCGAGCTCTCCTCCTCCGCCCCCCCCTCGGAGGGAACCCAGGCGTCCGGCCCCGAGCTCTCCTCCTCCGCCCCCCCCCTCGGAGGGAACCCAGGTGTCCGGCCCCGAGCTCTCCTCCTCCGCCCCCCCTCGGAGGGAACCCAGGCGTCCGGCCCCGAGCTCTCCTCCTCCCGCGCCCTGCGAGGGGGGGACCCAGGCGTCCGGCCCCGAGCTCTCCTCCTCCGCCCCCCCTCGGAGGGAACCCAGGTGTCCAGCCCCGAGCTCTCCTCCTCCGCCCCCCCTCGGAGGGAACCCAGGTGTCCAGCCCCGAGCTCTCCTCCTCCGCCCCCCCCCTCGGAGGGAACCCAGGCGTCCGGCCCCGAGCTCTCCTCCTCCGCCCCCCCTCGGAGGGAACCCAGGCGTCCGGCCCCGAGCTCTCCTCCACCACCCCCCCTCGGAGGGAACCCAGGCATCCGGCCCCGAGCTCTCCTCCTCCCGCGCCCTGCGAGGGGGGGACCCAGGCGTCCGGCCCCGAGCTCTCCTCCTCCCGCGCCCTGCGAGGGGGGAACCCAGGCGTCCGGCCCCGAGCTCTCCTCCACCACCCCCCCTCGGAGGGAACCCAGGCGTCCGGCCCCGAGCTCTCCTCCTCTGCCCCCCCCCTTGGAGGGAACCCAGGTGTCCGGCCCCGAGCTCTCCTCCTCCGCCCCCCCTCGGAGGGAACCCAGGCGTCCGGCCCCGAGCTCTCCTCCTCCGCCCCCCCCTCGGAGGGAACCCAGGTGTCCGGCCCCGAGCTCTCCTCCGCCCCCCCTCAGAGGGAACCCAGGCGTCCGGCCCCGAGCTCTCCTCCGCCCCCCCCCTCGGAGGGAACCCAGGCGTCCGGCCCCGAGCTCTCCTCCTCCACCCCCCCTCGGAGGGAACCCAGGCGTCCGGCCCTGAGCTCTCCTCCTCCGGCCCCCCCCCGAGGGAACCCAGGCGTCCGGCCCCGAGCTCTCCTCCTCCGCCCCCCCCTCGGAGGGAACCCAGGCGTCCGGCCCCGAGCTCTCCTCCTCCGCCCCCCCCCTCGGAGGGAACCCAGGCATCCGGCCCCGAGCTCTCCCCCTCCGCCCCCCCCACTCGGAGGGAACCCAGGCGTCCGGCCCCGAGCTCTCCTCCCATAGGCGCCGACTCCATGGGGCCTGAGGGGGCTCAAGCCCCCTCAAAAATTTTTTGCGGGGGGCCCAGCCCCCCCAATAATCTCAGGCGCTCTTCCAGCAGAGCACCGCCGCCGTCCCCCGCCTCCTCCCCACCTGCTCCCTCGCCAGCCAGCCAGCCAGCCGCGCGCCCTAGTCGGACAGCCCCGGCCGTCCCCCGCGAGATTAGGTAATCCCCGGGGGCGGGGGCTCCTGCCTCGCTGCTTCGCAGCACCACCGCCACTGCCAAGGCACTGCCGGGGGGAATTTCAGCCCCCGCGAGAACAGGGGAATCCCGACCGGCCACACCTCCCAGCCAGTCAAGAGCCGGAGCGGAGGGGGCTCGCCCTCTCTTCTCCGGCTAGCCCCACGTTTCCCGCATATCAGCTGTTCCGGAGCTGATTAATAGGCGCAGCACGCTCTCCCCTATTCGCTCACGAGGAGGCGGTGCCACTTTATTTGCATATTCATGAGCTTATTTATTATTCATGAGCTTTCCCGGGCCCCCCCAATATTTTTTATAAGTCTGCGTCCCTGGGGGACCCAGGCGTCCGGCCACGACCTACCCAGCAGCAGCAGCAGCGGGAGCCCCTTGGCGCGGAGCGGAGCGGCTTGGGCAGCCATGAGGCTCGGCAGGGAGAGAGCAAGGAGAGGCGGCGATGGCGGAGACTCCGTCCCGCTTCCCCTTTCGATTTCGGAGCCCCGAGAGGAAGGAGGGCGGGGCAGGAGGGAGGGGGAAGCTCAACATCCAAAAAACGAAGATCATGGCCACTGGTCCCATCACCTCCTGGTAAATAGAAGGGGAAGAAATGGAGGCAGTGAGAGATTTGACTTTCTTGGGCTCCAGGATCACTGCAGATGGTGACAGCAGTCATGAAATTAAAAGACGCCTGCTCCTTGGGAGAAAAGCAATGACAAATCTAGACAGCCTCTTAAAAAGCAGAGACATCACCTTGCCAACAAAGGTCCGTATAGTTAAAGCCATGGTTTTCCCAGTAGTGATGTATGGAAGTGAGAGCTGGACCATTAAGAAGGCTGATTGCCGAAGAATGGATGCTTTTGAATTGTGGTGCTGGAGAAGACTCTTGAGAGTCCCATGGACTGCAAGAAGACCAAACCTATCCATTCTGAAGGAAATCAGCCCTGAGTGCTCACTGGAAGGACAGATCCTGAAGCTGAGGCACCAAGACTTTGGCCACCTCAGGAGAAGAGAAGACTCCCTGGAAAAGACCCTGATGTTGGGAAAGATGGAGGGCACAAGGAGAAGGGGACAACGGAGGACGAGATGGTGGGACAGTGTTCTCGAAGCTACCAGCATGAGTCTGACCAAACTGCGGGAGGCAGTGGAAGACAGGAGTGCCTGGCGTGCTCTGGTCCAGGGGGTCACGAAGAGGCGGACACGACTAAACAACAACAACTATTTATACCCCGCCCGCACATCTGGGGTCAGGGCACGAGGCTGCTGTCTTGATGGCCTCTGAGCCGAGAATCACAGAGAATTCTGCACATGCTCTGGACCATCCGCATTCTGGGAGGGAGGGAGAGCGACCTGCTGGCTGCGCTCAGCTTGCAAAGGGTTAAATCGAACAGAGCTGGAGTCCTAGAGAGGACAGGAAGCAGAGACAGCAGGCAGCAGGTCCTCCAGAGCAAAATCCCCTTCCTCCGTGCCCAGCCGCTTTGGGCATCTCTTGTCTCCTCCTCGCGTGCTGCCTCTGTTTCCCTCCTGGGAAGAGTCCGGTGAGTCTCCTCTCTCTTCCCCCTTGGGGTGCCTGGGGGAGAAGAAGAAGAAGAAGAAGAAGAAGAAGAAGAAGAAGAAGAAGAAGAAGAAGAAGAAGAAGAAGAAGAAGAGGAGTTTGGATTTTGATATTCCTCCTTTCACTCCCTTTAAGGAGTCTCAAAGCGGCTCACGTTCTCCTTTCCCCTCCTCCCCCACAACAAACACTCTGTGGGGTGAGTGGGGCTGAGAGACTTCAGAGAAGTGTGACTGGCCCAAGGTCACCCAGCAGCTGCATGTGGAGGAGCGGAGACACGAACTCGGTTCCCCAGATTACGAGACTACCGCTCTTAAGCACTACCCAGAAGGGGGTCCCAGGGCTGCAGGGGGGTGTTCTGCTTCTGAATGGCAGGGGCAGACCCCCAAGTCTGGGAGCAGAGGGTCCTGCTGCCCCCCATTTCTCTCTGCCAAGTCTGGGGGGGATGGCCAGAATCCCCCTTGAAATGGGGGAGCCCCTGCCAGGCCATCCTTTCCCCCTGCCAGAGCCCCAAGGGAAGCCTTTCTGGGCAGGGGCCATGAATCAGCCATTGAAGAATGTTCTGAATAACATACTGAATAAAGGAACATTACCAATTACCAGTCTTTTAGAAAGAAGCATATATTACAATAATTCCAAAACAAGGTGCTGATCCATTTATGGTGAAAAATTATAAGCTAATTTCGTTATTAAATAATGATTATAAACTTTTTGCTAACATTTTAGCAAATAGGTTAAAAGAATTGGTGAAAGAATTAATTCATGAAGGTCAAGCAGGCTTCCTTCCTGGTTGACATATGAAAGACAATGTAAGAGATATGGTAGGCCTAATAGAATATTTGGAGACCTGGAATGACAAGCAAGCAGCTTTAATATTTATAGATGCATAAAAGGCCTTTGACAATATTTCATGGAACTTTATGAAAAATAATTTAGAGATGATGGACTTTGATCAACCTTTCCATATGGGACTGGGAGCTATTTATAACAACAACAATTTATTTATATCCCGCCCTCCCCAGCCAAAGCCAGGCTCAGAGTGGCTAACACCAGTAAAAATAGCACAATTTACATAACATCACAGTCAATTAATTAAAAAACATTCTAAAATCAGTTCAGAATCAAATTAATGGCAACCATTGGTGTCAGAGCTGCTTGAAGATCCTAGCTCACAGAGGATCACGCTAGCCAGCGATCATTAAGTAAAAGTCTTTATTGAATTACAGTTTCCATTCTCACGCTGCTGCGCGCAAACTCTACGTCTAGTAGCTAGATCGGCGAAGCTCCGTCTGAGTCTCCGCCCCGTGAGCACCAACTTAATATCCTAGCCTTGCTCCACCTTTTCCGCCTGACTGTCCTCCTCTGGGTCCCTCTACCCCCCGGGGCCTCCTCCTTCCGGGATTCTTCTGACGCTGACCCGGACCCTCCTGCCTCCTTGCGCCGGGCTTTAGGACCTGGTTCCCTTTCGGGGCTGCTTACTGCGCCGCCTTCCTCTGCATTTGAACTTGGCGCGCGCGCCCAACCTTCCACCTTCCTCTTAACCGTTTCTTCGCTCCCCGATGGAGGTGTGGCCACTCCTGACTCATGCCCTCCCTCCTGTGGTGAGCTGCCAGCGCTTCCCCCCTGGCTCCCTTCCTCTTCCCTGCTTCCTGGCGGTGACGCTGGTCCCGATTTCCAGCTGCTCCCCCCTGAGTCCCTTCTGGCTCTATCTTCCTGGGGTGCCCCCCTTGCCCTGGCCACTGGTGCTCCTTTCTGTGAATCCTCTGATTCACTGGAAAGACTAGGAGATCTCGGGTCGTCGTCATCACTCATCTTTTCTTCTGCCTCCTCCCCTTCGCTCTCTGTTTCCTCCCTTGCCCGTGCCTCTGCTCCTAAACCCCTGACATCCATCCCCCCCCCGAAGCCCCCCATTCCCCCCTCCCCTCCTTCCGGTGCTGGAGCTGGGGGCTGCTGTTGCAAAGGGACGAACGTCGGATATCGGTCGCTTCCCGTGGCGGGCCTCCATCTGAAGTCTTCCGGTTCTTCCTCCCTGCTCTCGTCGACGACGGTCACCTCCGCTTCCATCTCTGTGCCGCCGTGCTCGAAACCAGGGTCGTCCCCGAAAATGTCCATGTCCGTCTCTCCCTCACTTCCTCCTGGCGGCGTTGCTCGTCCTGAGCATTCCAGCCACTTTCTGCGGAACTGCTCCTCTGGCCTATCGTCCCACCAATACGAGGGTTCTGAGGCGGATCCCGAGGGTGACCCCTCCGGGGAACGGACGTCTCGTGTCGGCTCCTCGTCCGAGTCGAACCCCCGGAACGTGCTGGCCGAAAGCGTGGGCGTGAAAAGCCAGTCGTCGAAAAAGTCTGCTGGCATAGGTCTATGTGGGAAGAGGGCATGAAACTCGTCTTTGAGCAGAGGTTCGTCTAAGGCGTAGCCCGGCACGTAGATGGCCCCTTTACGGATGAGCAATCCATCTCTTAGCTGGAAACCGTCGGCCGCTGCCTTGCCCCTTTGCACCTCTGCCATCTTTGCTTGTGCGAAGGAGTCCCCCTGCAACGCTCGCCGCACCGCCTCTAGGTCCACGGTCGCCGCGGCGCACGCCCACACTGTCGGTGCGAAGATGTGCATGGCGGCCGCTGGTGTTGCGTCCTCCAGATACTGTGGTTTACGGGAGAGAGCGTCTGCCATGATGTTGGTGTCCCCCGGGACATACTCTATTCGGAAGTCGAAGTTCGCAAAGAACTCAGCCCAACGTATCTGCCTCTGGTTCAGGAACTGTGCCGTGCGCCAGTGCTCTAGATTCTTGTGGTCCGTGCAAACCTGCACCGTGTGCTTGGCGCCGATCAGAAAGTGCCTCCACGCCTTGAACGCTGCATGAATGGCCAGCAACTCCCTGTCCCATATGGTGTAGTTCTGCTCGGACTTGCTGAGCTTCCTGGAGTAAAACGCTCCCGGTCGCCACACCCCCTGCGGGTCTTTCTGCAGCAGGACCGCCCCCACGGCTCTGTCCGAAGCGTCTGTCTCCACCCTCATCGGCTTGCTGGGGTTGACATGAAGCAGCTGCTCTTCCGACGCGAAGAGACGCTTGAGTGCCTGAAAGGACTGCTCCGCCTGCTCTGTCCAAATGAACTTCTTTTTCTTGGAGCTAAGCGTGTCTGTGATGGCCGCCGTCTGCATCGCGAAGCCCTTGATAAACTTGCGATAGAAGTTCGCAAAGCCGACAAACCGTTGGACCTCCTTCCGGTTGCGCGGGCTCTTCCAATCCAACACCGCTCGAACCTTGGCGCTGTCCATGGCGAGCCCCTTGTCAGACAGCTTGTAGCCCAGAAAATCCACCTCCGTCACGTCAAATTGGCACTTCTCCAGCTTGGCGTAGAGCCTATGTTGCTTTAGCCTGCTCAGCACTTCCTTGACGTGCTTGTCATGCTCCTGCTGCGACTCCGAAAAGATCAGGATGTCATCTAAGAAACAGACGCACGTCTTGTAGAGAAGTCCCGCCAACACGTGATGCATAAATGCTTGAAAAACGTGGGAGCCATTTTGCAATCCAAAAGGCATAACTCTATATTCGTAGGTCCCCAGGGGCGTGAACATGGCTGTCTTCCACTCATCACCCTCCCGCATGCGAATGAGGTTGTACGCCCCCCGCAGGTCCAACTTGGTGAACACTCTGCCCTTCCGTACCTTCGCGAGGAGGTCGTCAATTCGGGGCATGGGGAAGTCCGATGGCCTAGTCACACTGTTCAAAATCCTGTAATCCACTACGAGTCTCTTTTGGGGCGTGTCCCGCTTCTTAACAAAGAATACGGGACTGCCCCCCACTGCCTTGGACTCCCGGATGAAGCCGCGCTGCAAATTATGATCAATGAACTCCTTGAGTTCTTGCAGTTCGTCCTCTGACATGGAATACAGTCTCCCTTTAGGCAGCGCCGCCCCCGGCAGCAGGTCAATTTTGCAGTCATATGGTCTGTGAGGGGGTAGCCTGTCTGCCTCCTTCTCGCAGAAAACTTCCAAAAACTCAGCGTACTTGTGGGGAATCGCTTGCAGCGTGCCTAGCAGCAGCTGTGATTCCTCTTCCTCTCCTTCCTGCCTGGGCACGATGCAGTGTTCAGCACAAAAGGAAGAGCCGAAGGTCAGCTGCCTCTGGTACCAAGCCATCGTTGGGCTGTGCTTGTCCAGCCAACTCATGCCCAATACAACGGGCGTGTCAGATAGTTGAGTGACGTTGAAGCTGATGATTTCTCTGTGATTCCCAAGTCGCATCACCATTGGTGGCGTCTGCTTCACCACTTGCCCCCCGAGCAGCTCCCTGCCATCCACCGTGACAACCTGCAGGGGCAGTGTGGCTGGCAGCAACTGCACAGCGTGCCTGTCGACAAAGTCCTGCCCTATAAAGTCCGCATTGCTGCCTGAGTCGATGGTGATTGGCACGTCTATGGTGATTCCATTGGGCAGCTGGAGAGATGCTGTGAGCCGCACTACTGGTTTGGGCGGGAGGGGGTTCACGGGCTGCAAAATTTCTGGGGACTGCGTCACTAACACTTCTGGCTGGGCCCCAGTGCCTCTTCCTCCAGCCAGACTGCGTCGTTTCCCTGCTGTGGTCCTCCTTGCTGCGTTGCTGCAGTCACCATTGCTGAGGCTGCAGTGAGCTTGTGGGGCCTCTGGGGACACTCTTTTGCCTTATGCCCTGGTTCCTCACAGACGTAACACTTCCTGTTCCCTCTAGGAGGCTTCGCTTTCACTGCTGCCGGTGCTAGGGCTCTGGTTGCTGACTGAGCCCTTGCACCTCCAACCTCCATAGGTTCGGCTCCTCCTCCTGGCGGAGGCGTGGATTGCGCCCGCGCTGCTTCTCTGGGAAGGAAGGAGGGGCCCCCGGCTGGTTCGCGCCCTCCACGCCCTTCGTCCCTGCTCCACGGACGTCCTTCCAGCCTCACCCCCACTGCCAGTGCCCTCTGAACAACCTCCTGGGTGGTTCGGGGTCTCTCCCCCCTCGCGATCTCATCTTTAATCGAGTTGTGCAGCCCCTCCCAAAAGAGGTCTCTTA
Organism: Podarcis bocagei; assembly: GCF_964188305.1. Taxonomy (NCBI): domain Eukaryota; kingdom Metazoa; phylum Chordata; class Lepidosauria; order Squamata; family Lacertidae; genus Podarcis; species Podarcis bocagei. Next base: position 7,592 of record NW_027670224.1, on the reverse strand, counting down.
CAGGAGCCGAATCTCTGTCCCATTCCAGGGCACTGACCAAGGCGAAAAAGCGGGCATGATACTGCCTGACGCTGGCCCTCCCTTGTCTCAGCCCATGCACCTCCTTCCGTGCAAGATCCACGTCAATACTTGATAAAAAGCACCCATCCATCGCTTTAATAAAGGCATCCGCATTCTGGAGCGCCGGATCCTTATCTCTCCATAAATTGCGTAGCCATGCTTTCGCATCCCCATGCAGATGGGACATGATGAACCCCACTCTCTCTTGTTCATCTCTAAAGTCTTTATGCAGCAGTTGCAGTGCGCACAGTACGTCGGCTCTAAAGTTGGGATACTGTTGCAGGTTCCCATCGAAGTGAGAGACTAGCCCGCCTGCCCGTCTCGCCAACCCAATTCCCTCCTGCCGGGGTGTCTGCTTTGTCAGCACGTCTAACCTGACCTGGAGATCCCTGCAGGCGGCAGCTGCCTCCTCCTCTCTCTTCCTGGATGCGAGAACCTCGGCGTTCAGTTGTGCCACTGCTTTTCTGAGGTCCTCTATCTGCTGCTCAGCCGTCATGTCGTCTGCCGTTCGTGAGCTCGCTAGTAGGCACCTGTTTCTCTCCCCTCCTCGAGGCTGTAGATGCCCACAATGAGGTGACGGAGCTTACTGTCAGAGCTGCTTGAAGATCCTAGCTCACAGAGGATCACGCTAGCCAGCGATCATTAAGTAAAAGTCTTTATTGAATTACAGTTTCCATTCTCACGCTGCTGCGCGCAAACTCTACGTCTAGTAGCTAGATCGGCGAAGCTCCGTCTGAGTCTCCGCCCCGTGAGCACCAACTTAATATCCTAGCCTTGCTCCACCTTTTCCGCCTGACTGTCCTCCTCTGGGTCCCTCTACCCCCCGGGGCCTCCTCCTTCCGGGATTCTTCTGACGCTGACCCGGACCCTCCTGCCTCCTTGCGCCGGGCTTTAGGACCTGGTTCCCTTTCGGGGCTGCTTACTGCGCCGCCTTCCTCTGCATTTGAACTTGGCGCGCGCGCCCAACCTTCCACCTTCCTCTTAACCGTTTCTTCGCTCCCCGATGGAGGTGTGGCCACTCCTGACTCATGCCCTCCCTCCTGTGGTGAGCTGCCAGCGCTTCCCCCCTGGCTCCCTTCCTCTTCCCTGCTTCCTGGCGGTGACGCTGGTCCCGATTTCCAGCTGCTCCCCCCTGAGTCCCTTCTGGCTCTATCTTCCTGGGGTGCCCCCCTTGCCCTGGCCACTGGTGCTCCTTTCTGTGAATCCTCTGATTCACTGGAAAGACTAGGAGATCTCGGGTCGTCGTCATCACTCATCTTTTCTTCTGCCTCCTCCCCTTCGCTCTCTGTTTCCTCCCTTGCCCGTGCCTCTGCTCCTAAACCCCTGACAATTGGGCTAGAGTTCTATGAAGATTACAGAAGGAGAGAGGGGGTCAGACTGTGCCTTGGCCAAAGGCCTGGCGGAACAGCTCCGTCTTGTAGGCCCTGCGGAAAAATGTCAAGTCCCGCAGGGCCCCAGTCTCTTGTGACAGAGCGTCCCACCTGATCGGGTCCACGGCCAAAAAAGCCCTGTCTCTGGCTGAGGCCAGCCTCACATCCCTATGGCCCGGGATCTCCAATATGTTTTTATTTGAAGACCGTAAGGTCCTCAGTGGGACATACCAGGAGAGACAGTCTCATAGGTATGAGGGTACTAGGCCGTATAGGGCTTTAAAGGTTAAAAGCAGCACCTTTAATCTGACCCTGTACTCCACTGAGAGCTAGTGCAGCTGGAATAGCACTGGGTGAATGTGATCCCAAGGCGAGGACCCCGTAAGGAGTCTCACCATGGCATTCTGCACCCGCTGGAGTTTCTGGGTCAGTCTCAAGGGCAGCCCCACGTAGAGTGAGTTACAATAATCAAGTCTGGAGGTTACCTTTGCGTGGATCACAGTGGCTAGGTCAGGGCGAGAGAGGTAAGGAGTGAACTGCTTAGCTTGGCGGAGATGAACAGAAAGCCAAACTGATTGTTAACAACACTTTAACAGAAACTTGTGATATTACAAAAGGTACCAGACAGGGTTGTCCTTTATCACCATTGGTAATTATAACTGTTTTGGAAGTTCTGGCGAAAGTCTTAAGATTAGATCAAGATATTCAAGGCATAAGAGTAGGACATAAAGATGGGCGGGGTATATTATTATTATTATTATTATTATTATTATTATTATTATTATTATTATTATTATTATTATTATATTATATTATATTATTATTATTATTATTATTATTATTACAAATTAAAAGCCTTTGCAGGCGACTTAGTAATAACGGTGGAAGATCCCCTTTCCAATGTACCTAAAGTGCTGGATAGGTTATGTGAATTTGGCCAAATAGCCGGTTTCAGACTGGAGGGTGTGAAACACCTAGCAGTCAAGTACAACATTCCTAGAGTAGACATAAATAGGAATGCTTGGACCAGCCAGTAGTAAACTTCCTGTTTCCTCCTGGGCTGGGACAAACTTCCTCCGCATGTGACTAGAGGTGGGCAGGACCTTACCTGCCCAGGTACAAAGGGGCAAGGCAGGTAAGGGATTTCTGGGAAAGGATATATAATGAATTAAATAAAATGTTTAAATATACATTTGTGGAAAAACCATGACTTTTTAGGTATAATAGGTGAACAGATTCCCAGAAAATTTTTTAAAAAAACAAAACATTTTATGTATGCAACAACAGCAGCAAGAATCTTACTAGCCCAAAAATGGAAGCAAGGAGATGTGCCAACAAAAGAAGAATAGCAGATGAAACTTACGGACTTTCCAGAGATGGCAAAGCTGACGGGGAAGAACCGAAATCAGGAAGATCAAGTATTTGAGAAGGATTGGAGTAAATTTGTGTATTATTTAAAAGATCACTGCAAATAGTTTAAAACATTAGCATGTTTGTGTGAAGACTTGTAATGTGAAATTAATTTTGATAAATTATTTTTAGTATACTTTAACAGTGGGAAAACTAAAAGATGCAGAGAATTTATGTTTATTTGAAGAAACATGGGGGGAGGGAAGTCAAAAGGTTCTGATGAACCTGAGGTGTATTGTTTTGAAATGGTTTTGACATTGTATTCTGTCAGAGTTGCTCCCCGATCCTAGCTCACAGAGGATCACGCTAGCCAGCGATCATTGAGTAAAAGTCTTTATTGAGTTACAGTTTCCATTCTCAAGCTGCTGCGTGCAACTCTACGTCTAATGGCTAGATCGGCGAAGTCCCGTCTGAGTCTCCGCCCCTTGCGCACCAACTTAATATCCTTTTTTTTTTTTTAATAAAATTTTTATTGGTTTTACAGGATTTTTTAAAGAACAAACAAACACTTAGAAAGACAAACATACACGCATAATTTCATAACATATTTTCATAAACCTCTTTTCTTGGACTTCCCCATACCCCCCCTTTCTGCATCCCAATGCCCATAATTTCATAGCAACTCCCAATTCTTACTTTCCAGCCTCTGTCATCTTAGTCCTCTTTGTGTTATGACCTTATATCACTGTATCCCTTTGTTTCTGAAAACCATAACATTTTAACATTCATTAAGTTTATAGTAGTCCTTAAGATAACTTTTAAATTTCCTCCATTCTTCTTCCACCGTCTCTTTTCGTTGGTCATGGATTCTGCCAGTCATTTCCGCCAATGTCATATAGTCCATCACTTTCATCTGCCATTCTTCCAGAGTGGGTAGATCTTGTGTCTTCCAATACTTTGCGATGAGTATTCTTGCTGCTGTTGTAGCGTACATAAAAAAAATTCTATCCTTCTTTGACACCAATTGGCCGACCATGCCCAAGAGGAAGGCCTCTGGTTTTTTAGGGAAAGTACATTTAAGTACCTTTTTCATTTCATTATAGATCGTTTCCCAGAAGGCCTTAATCTTCGGGCATGTCCACCAAAGGTGGTAGAAGGTACCTTCAGTCTCTTTGCATTTCCAACATTTGTTATCGGGCAAATGATAGATTTTTGCCAGCTTGACTGGGGTCATGTACCACCTATAAACCATTTTCATAATTTTTTCCTTTAAGGCATTACATGCCGTAAATTTAATACCGGTGTTCCATAACCATTCCCAGTCAGCTGACATAATGTTATGTCCAACATCCTGTGCCCACTTAATCATAGCCGATTTAACTGTTTCATCCTGTGTACTCCATTTCAGCAACAAGTTATACATTCTAGATAAATTCTTAGTATTGGGTTCTAACAGTTCAGTTTCTAGTTTTGATTTTTCCACCTGGAAACCAATTTTCCTGTCCTGTTTGTAAAACTCCAATATTTGACGATATTGAAACCAATTTTGTACTTTATGTTTCAGTTTCTCATGACTTTGTAGTTTGAATTTATCTCCATCCTGTTCTAAAATTTCCCAATACTTCGGCCATCCGACCTCCATATTGAGTTTCTTCACTGCTTTAGCCTCCACTGGTGACACCCATCTAGGGGTTTTGTTTTCCAACAGATCTTTATATCTTATCCAAACATTGAATAATGCTTTTCTAACAATGTGATTTTTAAAGGCACTGTTAACTTTGTCATACCATAGATATGCATGCCAACCAAAAGCGTTGTTAAAACCTTCCAGATCCAAAATGTCCGTATTCTCGAGGAGCATCCATTCTTTCAGCCAGCAAAAAGCTGCTGCCTCATAGTACAATTTTAAGTCCGGCAGGGCAAAACCCCCTCTTTCTTTAGCATCTGTCAATATTTTAAATTTAATTCTGGGCTTTTTGCCCTGCCAGACAAATTTCGAAATGTCTTTCTGCCACCTCTTGAAACATTCCATCTTGTCAAGAATCTGCAAGGTCTGAAACAGAAATAGCATTCTAGGCAATACATTCATTTTAATCACTGCGATTCGGCCTAACATTGACAATTTCAAATTTGACCATATTTCTAGATCTTTTTTGATTTCTGACCAACATTTTTCATAATTGTCCTTATACAAATTCACATTTTTAGATGTCAAGTAAACCCCTAGGTATTTCACCTTCTTGACCACTGTCAACCCTGTCTCCTCTTGGAATTTCTCCTTTTCCATATCTGTTAAGTTTTCTCCTAAAACTTTGGTTTTTTGTTTATTCAACTTAAATCCAGCTACCTGGCCAAACTGTTGTATTATTTCTAAAACCTTTTTCGTACTAGTGTTTGGCTCTTGCAAAGTCAATACTAGGTCATCTGCAAACGCTCTTAACTTGTAATGTTTAGCTCCGACCTGCACTCCTTTAACCTGCTGGTCATTTCTTATCATATTCAGCAACACCTCCAGAACTGAAATAAAGAGTAATGGGGAAATTGGGCACCCCTGTCGTGTTCCTTTTTCTATCTTAAGTTCCTCAGTCACTACATTGTTTACAATCAATTTAGCTTTTTGTTCAAAATATATTGCAGCCATACCATTCTCAAAACCTTGACCCACCCCCATCCCATGAAGATTCTTTATCAAAAAACTCCAATAAATATTATCGAAGGCCTTCTCCGCATCCACAAAAATCAGTACTGCTTTAGTGTTTATATTCACCTCTAGCTTTTCCAAAATGTCTATTACATTCCTTACATTATCTGCTAGGTGTCTTTTAGGGAGAAAGCCTGCTTGGTCCTTATGAATCTTCTCCATCAACACTCTTTTAAATCTTTTTGCCAAAATGTCTGCAAAAATTTTGTAATCCACATTAAGTAATGATATTGGGCGGTAGTTCTTAAGTTGGGTCTTTTCAATCTCTGACTTTGGTATGAGTGAAATATATGCTTCTTTCCACGATTCTGGTGCCTTTTTTCCCTCAAGAATCTCGTTACAAACTTCTTTTAGTGGTTGAATCAACCATTCCTTCAACGATTTGTAGTATCTGGAAGTCAGTCCATCTGGTCCTAGAGATTTGCCCAATTGCATATTCTGAATGGCAGCCTCTATCTCTTGTTCTGAAATTCTCTGGTTCAGATCCATCTTGCCTTGATGAGAGATTTTTTGTAGTCCATATTTATCAAGGAATTTGTCTATATCTTCTTCATTTTGCGGGCCTTGAGTGTAAAGTTTTTTAAAGTAACTCAAAAAGCAATTTCTAATTTCATTGGGTTTAGATATATTTTTTCCATCCACCTCTAGGCTTGTGACTGTATTTAATTTCTGCCTTTTCTTCAGTTGCCATGCCAAAAGTTTACCACATTTATTTGCTGATTCAAAGGTCTTTTGCTTCATTTGCTTTATCTTCCATTCAATCTCTTGATTCATCAATTCCATATATTGTGTTTGATATAGCTTGATCTCTCTTAAAATCTCCTGGGACTTTGGTTTTGTTCTTAATTTTCTCTCTCCTTCCTTTATCTTTTCCAAAATCTTTTCTTTTTTCTCATTTTGTTTTTTCCTCTTTATTGAATTTTGTTGAATCAAGAAGCCTCTCATCACCGCTTTACTTGCGTCCCAGATCACTCTTTTCTCCACGTCGGCCCTCAGATTTATTTCAAAATAGTCTTTTAAAGTCTTTTGGGCCTTCGTAAGGATCTCCTTATCTCGAAAGAGGGTGTCATTCATTCTCCATCTAAATTGACCAGTTATTGTAAGTTTCATCTCCATCCTCACGGCATTATGGTCGGAGCAAGTTTTTGGGCAGATTTCCACTTTCTTAATCTTTGGAGCCATACCACTAGTAATCCAAATTTGGTCAATTCTGGTCCAGGTCATCATTGCTTGAGAGAAAAAGGTTCCCTCTCTCTCCAGAGGGTTCCTTGTTCTCCATATATCTATCAAGTCCATGTTTTCCGTCATTTCAAAAAAAGTCTTAGGAAGTCTCCCTTCCTTACTAACTGTTAGTCTTTGTGCCTTGTCCATGTTAGTGGAGACCACGCCATTCATGTCTCCCATGATTATCATATTGTAATCCAAATAGTCCGTCAGGGTTTCATGGAGTCTCTTAAAGAAGTCAGATTTACCTTCATTTGGTGCGTAGATTCCAACAACTAAAAATTTTTCTCCTTGTACTTGTATCTCCACTGCCAGGTATCTCCCTTGTTCATCTTTAAATATCATTTTTGGGGCCCATTTCTCTTTCACATATATTACGACTCCTCTTTTCTTAACTTTATCTGATGAAATAAATTCTTGTCCTAGCCTTTTATTTGTGAGTAGTCTCCTGTGGGCTCTAGTTATATGAGTTTCTTGTAGGCATATCAAGTCCAGTTGTTCTCTGTTCAATATATGAAATACTTGTCTTCTCTTCAAAGGCCCATTGAGCCCATTACAATTCCAACTAAGGAATTGCAGAGCCATCTTGTTATTTTTCTAAAACTCCTCCAACAGCTCCAAGTTGTTGCTCTTCTTCTGATGGTGGTGGTTTTTGTCCAATCGAGAGATTCAGAATGTCTAGTGCTCTCCTCTGTTCTGCAAGTACGTCCACAGTCCCCTTCTGCAGGTCCTCCTGATTTCTTGCCAAAAATTTGTCTTTGTCTTGAATTGTCTTTATTTTCACCTTCTTTCCCTTGTAGTCAAATGACAGTCCTTGTGGAAATTCCCACCTGAAGCGGATGGAGTTTTTCTTTAACAGAAGAGCCAAGTCCTTGTAAAATTTTCTT
>NW_027670225.1:0-98801 GCF_964188305.1 Podarcis bocagei | reverse complement strand
TTGCAAGCTTCTGGCACCATTTTTGAGTGAATTGCCAAAAGTCAGATTTTTGCTGAAATTGTGACCCCGGGGCTTAGGGATTTTTTCAAAAAAATCTTTTCCGCCGGTTAAGTTTTGGAGGGCTGATTTCTTGTCCTGTGATAGAAAGCCTTCTGTTTCGACTGCCAAAGCTTTCAGGGGAGCATTTGCAAGCATCTGGCACCATTTTTGAGTGAATTGCCAAAAGTCAGATTTTTGCTGAAATTGTGACCCCGGGGCTTAGGGATTTTTTCAAAAAAATCTTTTCCGCCGGTTAAGTTTTCGAGGGCTGATTTCTTGTCCTGTGATAAAAAGCCTTCTGTTTCGACTGCCAAAGCTTTCAGGGGAGCATTTGCAAGCTTCTGGCACCATTTTTGAGTGAATTGCCAAAAGTCAGATTTTTGCTGAAATTGTGACCCCGGGGCTTAGGGATTTTTTCAAAAAAATCTTTTCCGCCGGTTAAGTTTTGGAGGGCTGATTTCTTGTCCTGTGATAAAAAGCCTTCTGTTTCGACTGCCAAAGCTTTCAGGGGAGCATTTGCAAGCTTCTGGCACCATTTTTGAGTGAATTGCCAAAAGTCAGATTTTTGCTGAAATTGTGACCCCGGGGCTTAGGGATTTTTTCAAAAAAATCTTTTCCGCCGGTTAAGTTTTGGAGGGCCTATTTCTTGTCCTGTGATATAAAGCCTTCTGTTTCGACTGCCAAAGCTTTCAGGGGAGCATTTGCAAGCTTCTGGCACCATTTTTGAGTGAATTGCCAAAAGTCAGATTTTTGCTGAAATTGTGACCCCGGGGCTTAGGGATTTTTTCAAAAGAATCTTTTCCGCCGGTTAAGTTTTGGAGTGCTGATTTCTTGTCCTGTGATAGAAAGCCTTCTGTTTCGACTGCCAAAGCTTTCAGGGGAGCATTTGCAAGCTTCTGGCACCATTTTTGAGTGAATTGCCAAAAGTCAGATTTTTGCTGAAATTGTGACCCCGGGGCTTAGGGATTTTTTCAAAAGAATCTTTTCCGCCGGTTAAGTTTTGGAGTGCTGATTTCTTGTCCTGTGATAGAAAGCCTTCTGTTTCGACTGCCAAAGCTTTCAGGGGAGCATTTGCAAGCTTCTGGCACCATTATTGAGTGAATTGCCGAAAGTCAGATTTTTGATGAAATTGTGACCCCGGGGCTTAGGGATTTTTTCAAAAAAATCTTTTCCGCCGGTTAAGTTTTCGAGGGCTGATTTCTTGTCCTGTGATAGAAAGCCTTCTGTTTCGACTGCCAAAGCTTTCAGGGGAGCATTTGCAAGCGTTTGGCACCATTTTTGAGTGAATTGCCAAAAGTCAGATTTTTGCTGAAATTGTGACCCCGGGGCTAAGGGATTTTTTCAAAAGAATCTTTTCTGCCGGTTAAGTTTTGGAGGGCTGATTTCTTGTCCTGTGATATTAAGCCTTCTGTTTCGACTGCCAAAGCTTTCAGGGGAGCATTTGCAAGCTTCTGGCACCATTTTTGAGTGAATTGCCAAAAGTCAGATTTTTGCTGAAATTGTGACCCCGGGGCTTAGGGATTTTTTCAAAAAAATCTTTTCCGCCGGTTAAGTTTTGGAGGGCTGATTTCTTGTCCTGTGATAGAAAGCCTTCTGTTTCGACTGCCAAAGCTTTCAGGGGAGCATTTGCAAGCTTCTGGCACCATTTTTGAGTGAATTGCCAAAAGTCAGATTTTTGCTGAAATTGTGACCCCGGGGGTTAGGGATTTTTTCAAAAAAATCTTTTCCGCCGGTTAAGTTTTGGAGGGCTGATTTCTTGTCCTGTGATAGAAAGCCTTCTGTTTCGACTGCCAAAGCTTTCAGGGGAGCATTTGCAAACTTCTGGCACCATTTTTGAGTGAATTGCCAAAAGTCAGATATTTGCTGAAATTGTGACCCCGGGGCTTAGGGATATTTTCAAAAAAATCTTTTCCGCCGGTTAAGTTTTGGAGGGCTGATTTCTTGTCCTGTGATAGAAAGCCTTCTGTTTCGACTGCCAAAGCTTTAAGGGGAGCATTTGCAAGCTTCTGGCACCATTTTTGAGTGCATTGCCAAAAGTCAGATTTTTGCTGAAATTGTGACCCCGGGGCTTAGGGATTTTTTCAAAAAAATCTTTTCCGCCGCTTACGTTTTGGAGGGCCGATTTCTTGTCCTGTGATAGAAAGCCTTCTGTTTCGACTGCCAAAGCTTTCAGGGGAGCATTTGCAAGCTTCTGGCACCATTTTTGAGTGAATTGCCAAAAGTCAGATTTTTGCTGAAATTGTGACCCCGGGGCTTAGGGATTTTTTCAAAAAAATCTTTTCCGCCGGTTAAGTTTTGGAGGGCTGATTTCTTGTCCTGTGATAGAAAGCCTTCTGTTTCGACTGCCAAAGCTTTCAGGGGAGCATTTGCAAGCTTCTGGCACCATTTTTGAGTGCATTGCCAAAAGTCAGATTTTTGCTGAAATTGTGACCCCGGGCTTAGGGATTTTTTCAAAAAAATCTTTTCCGCCGCTTACGTTTTGGAGGGCCGATTTCTTGTCCTGTGATAGAAAGCCTTCTGTTTCGACTGCCAAAGCTTTCAGGGGAGCATTTGCAAGCATCTGGCACCATTTTTGAGTGCATTGCCAAAAGTCAGATTTTTGCTGAAATTGTGACCCCGGGGCTTAGGGATTTTTTCAAAAAAATCTTTTCCGCCGCTTACGTTTTGGAGGGCCGATTTCTTGTCCTGTGATAGAAAGCCTTCTGTTTCGACTGCCAAAGCTTTCAGGGGAGCATTTGCAAGCATCTGGCACCATTTTTGAGTGAATTGCCAAAAGTCAGATTTTTGATGAAATTGAGATCCCGGGGCTTAGGGATTTTTTCAAAAAAATCTTTTCCGCCGGTTGAGTTTTCGAGGGCTGATTTCTTGTCCTGTGATAAAAAGCCTTCTGTTTCGACTGCCAAAGCTTTCAGGAGAGCATTTGCAAGCTTCTGGCACCACTTTTAGGTGAATTGCCAAAAGTCAGATTTTTGCTGAAATTGTGACCCCGGGCCTTAGGGATTTTTTCAAAAATATCTTTTCGGTCGGTTAAGTTTTGGAGGGCTGATTTCTTGTCGTGTGATAGAAAGCCTTCTGTTTCGACTGCCAAAGCTTTCAGGGGAGCATTTGCAACCGTCTGGCACCATTTTTGAGTGAATTGCCAAAAGTCAGATTTTTGCTGAAATTGTGACCCCGGGGCTAAGGGATTTTTTCAAAAAAATCTTTTCCGCCGGTTAAGTTTTCGAGGGCTGATTTCTTGTCCTGTGATATTAAGCCTTCTGTTTCGACTGCCAAAGCTTTCAGGGGAGCATTTGCAAGCTTCTGGCAACATTTTTGAGTGAATTGCCAAAAGTCAGATTTTTGCTTAAATTGTGACCCCGGGGCTTAGGGATTTTTTCAAAAAAATCTTTTCCGCCGCTTACGTTTTGGAGGGCCGATTTCTTGTCCTGTGATAGAAAGCCTTCTGTTTCGACTGCCAAAGCTTTCAGGGGAGCATTTGCAAGCATCTGGAACCATTTTTGAGTGAATTGCCAAAAGTCAGATTTTTGATGAAATTGAGACCCCGGGGCTTAGGGATTTTTTCAAAAAAATCTTTTCCGCCGGTTGAGTTTTCGAGGGCTGATTTCTTGTCCTGTGATAAAAAGCCTTCTGTTTCGACTGCCAAAGCTTTCAGGGGAGCATTTGCAACCTTCTGGCACCATTTTTGAGTGAATTGCCAAAAGTCAGATTTTTGCTGAAATTGTGACCCCGGGGCTTAGGGATATTTTCAAAAAAATCTTTTCCGCCGGTTAAGTTTTGGAGAGCTGATTTCTTGTCCTGTGATAGAAAGCCTTCTGTTTCGACTGCCAAAGCTTTCAGGGGAGCATTTGCAAGCTTCTGGCACCATTTTTGAGTGAATTGCCAAAAGTCAGATTTTTGATGAAATTGTGACCCCGGGGCTTAGGGATTTTTTCAAAAAAATCTTTTCTGCCGGTTAAGTTTTGGAGGGCTGATTTCTTGTCCTGTGATAGAAAGCCTTATGTTTCGACTGCCAAAGCTTTAAGGGGAGCATTTGCAAGCTTCTGGCACCATTTTTGAGTGCATTGCCAAAAGTCAGATTTTTGCTGAAATTGTGACCCCGGGGCTTAGGGATTTTTTCGAAAAAATCCTTTCCGCCGGTAAAGTTTTCGAGGGCTTATTTTTTGTCCTGTGATAAAAAGCCTTCTCTTTCGACAGCCAAAGCATTCAGGAGAGCATTTGCAACCGTTTGCCACCATTTTTGAGTGAATTGCCAAAAGTCAGATTTTTGCTGAAATTGTGACCCCGGGGCTTAGGGATTTTTTCAAAAAAATCTTTTCCGCCGCTTACGTTTTGGAGGGCCGATTTCTTGTCCTGTGATAGAAAGCCTTCTGTTTCGACTGCCAAAGCTTTCAGGGGAGCATTTGCAAGCATCTGGAACCATTTTTGAGTGAATTGCCAAAAGTCAGATTTTTGATGAAATTGAGACCCCGGGGCTTAGGGATTTTTTCAAAAAAATCTTTTCCGCCGGTTGAGTTTTCGAGGGCTGATTTCTTGTCCTGTGATAAAAAGCCTTCTGTTTCGACTGCCAAAGCTTTCAGGGGAGCATTTGCAAGCTTCTGGCACCATTTTTGAGTGAATTGCCAAAAGTCAGATTTTTTGCTGAAATTGTGACCCCGGGGCTTAGGGATTTTTTCAAAAAAATCTTTTCCGCCGGTTAAGTTTTGGAGGGCTGATTTCTTGTCCTGTGATAGAAAGCCTTCTGTTTCGACTGCCAAAGCTTTCAGGGGAGCATTTGCAACCGTCTGGCACCATTTTTGAGTGAATTGCCAAAAGTCAGATTTTTGCTGAAATTGTGACCCCGGGGCTAAGGGATTTTTTCAAAAGAATCTTTTCTGCCGGTTAAGTTTTGGAGGGCTGATTTCTTGTCCTGTGATAAAAAGCCTTCTGTTTCGACTGCCAAAGCTTTCAGGAGAGCATTTGCAAGCTTCTGGCACCACTTTTAGGTGAATTGCCAAAAGTCAGATTTTTGCTGAAATTGTGACCCCGGGCCTTAGGGATTTTTTCAAAAATATCTTTTCGGTCGGTTAAGTTTTGGAGGGCTGATTTCTTGTCGTGTGATAGAAAGCCTTCTGTTTCGACTGCCAAAGCTTTCAGGGGAGCATTTGCAACCGTCTGGCACCATTTTTGAGTGAATTGCCAAAAGTCAGATTTTTGCTGAAATTGTGACCCCGGGGCTTAGGGATTTTTTCAAAAAAATCTTTTCCGCCGGTTAAGTTTTCGAGGGCTGATTTCTTGTCCTGTGATATTAAGCCTTCTGTTTCGACTGCCAAAGCTTTCAGGGGAGCATTTGCAAGCTTCTGGCAACATTTTTGAGTGAATTGCCAAAAGTCAGATTTTTGCTTAAATTGTGACCCCGGGGCTTAGGGATTTTTTCAAAAAAATCTTTTCCGCCGCTTACGTTTTGGAGGGCCGATTTCTTGTCCTGTGATAGAAAGCCTTCTGTTTCGACTGCCAAAGCTTTCAGGGGAGCATTTGCAAGCATCTGGAACCATTTTTGAGTGAATTGCCAAAAGTCAGATTTTTGATGAAATTGAGACCCCGGGGCTTAGGGATTTTTTCAAAAAAATCTTTTCCGCCGGTTGAGTTTTCGAGGGCTGATTTCTTGTCCTGTGATAAAAAGCCTTCTGTTTCGACTGCCAAAGCTTTCAGGGGAGCATTTGCAACCTTCTGGCACCATTTTTGAGTGAATTGCCAAAAGTCAGATTTTTGCTGAAATTGTGACCCCGGGGCTTAGGGATATTTTCAAAAAAATCTTTTCCGCCGGTTAAGTTTTGGAGAGCTGATTTCTTGTCCTGTGATAGAAAGCCTTCTGTTTCGACTGCCAAAGCTTTCAGGGGAGCATTTGCAAGCTTCTGGCACCATTTTTGAGTGAATTGCCAAAAGTCAGATTTTTGATGAAATTGTGACCCCGGGGCTTAGGGATTTTTTCAAAAAAATCTTTTCTGCCGGTTAAGTTTTGGAGGGCTGATTTCTTGTCCTGTGATAGAAAGCCTTATGTTTCGACTGCCAAAGCTTTAAGGGGAGCATTTGCAAGCTTCTGGCACCATTTTTGAGTGCATTGCCAAAAGTCAGATTTTTGCTGAAATTGTGACCCCGGGGCTTAGGGATTTTTTCAAAAAAATCCTTTCCGCCGGTAAAGTTTTCGAGGGCTAATTTTTTGTCCTGTGATAAAAAGCCTTCTCTTTCGACAGCCAAAGCATTCAGGAGAGCATTTGCAACCGTTTGCCACCATTTTTGAGTGAATTGCCAAAAGTCAGATTTTTGCTGAAATTGTGACCCCGGGGCTTAGGGATTTTTTCAAAAAAATCTTTTCCGCCGCTTACGTTTTGGAGGGCCGATTTCTTGTCCTGTGATAGAAAGCCTTCTGTTTCGACTGCCAAAGCTTTCAGGGGAGCATTTGCAAGCATCTGGAACCATTTTTGAGTGAATTGCCAAAAGTCAGATTTTTGCTGAAATTGAGACCCCGGGGCTTAGGGATTTTTTCAAAAAAATCTTTTCCGCCGGTTGAGTTTTCGAGGGCTGATTTCTTGTCCTGTGATAAAAAGCCTTCTGTTTCGACTGCCAAAGCTTTCAGGGGAGCATTTGCAAGCTTCTGGCACCATTTTTGAGTGAATTGCCAAAAGTCAGATTTTTGCTGAAATTGTGACCCCGGGGCTTAGGGATTTTTTCAAAAAATCTTTTCCGCCGGTTAAGTTTTGGAGGGCTGATTTCTTGTCCTGTGATAGAAAGCCTTCTGTTTCGACTGCCAAAGCTTTCAGGGGAGCATTTGCAACCGTCTGGCACCATTTTTGAGTGAATTGCCAAAAGTCAGATTTTTGCTGAAATTGTGACCCCGGGGCTAAGGGATTTTTTCAAAAGAATCTTTTCTGCCGGTTAAGTTTTGGAGGGCTGATTTCTTGTCCTGTGATATTAAGCCTTCTGTTTCGACTGCCAAAGCTTTCAGGGGAGCATTTGCAAGCTTCTGGCACCATTTTTGAGTGAATTGCCAAAAGTCAGATTTTTGCTGAAATTGTGACCCCGGGGCTTAGGGATTTTTTCAAAAAAATCTTTTCCGCCGGTTAAGTTTTGGAGGGCTGATTTCTTGTCCTGTGATAGAAAGCCTTCTGTTTCGACTGCCAAAGCTTTCAGGGGAGCATTTGCAAGCTTCTGGCACCATTTTTGAGTGCATTGCCAAAAGTCAGATTTTTGCTGAAATTGTGACCCCGGGGCTTAGGGATTTTTTCAAAAAAATCCTTTCCGCCGGTAAAGTTTTCGAGGGCTAATTTTTTGTCCTGTGATAAAAAGCCTTCTCTTTCGACAGCCAAAGCATTCAGGAGAGCATTTGCAACCGTTTGCCACCATTTTTGAGTGAATTGCCAAAAGTCAGATTTTTGCTGAAATTGTGACCCCGGGGCTTAGGGATTTTTTCAAAAAAATCTTTTCCGCCGCTTACGTTTTGGAGGGCCGATTTCTTGTCCTGTGATAGAAAGCCTTCTGTTTCGACTGCCAAAGCTTTCAGGGGAGCATTTGCAAGCATCTGGAACCATTTTTGAGTGAATTGCCAAAAGTCAGATTTTTGATGAAATTGAGACCCCGGGGCTTAGGGATTTTTTCAAAAAAATCTTTTCCGCCGGTTGAGTTTTCGAGGGCTGATTTCTTGTCCTGTGATAAAAAGCCTTCTGTTTCGACTGCCAAAGCTTTCAGGGGAGCATTTGCAAGCTTCTGGCACCATTTTTGAGTGAATTGCCAAAAGTCAGATTTTTGCTGAAATTGTGACCCCGGGGCTTAGGGATTTTTTCAAAAGAATCTTTTCTGCCGGTTAAGTTTTGGAGGGCTGATTTCTTGTCCTGTGATATTAAGCCTTCTGTTTCGACTGCCAAAGCTTTCAGGGGAGCATTTGCAAGCTTCTGGCACCATTTTTGAGTGAATTGCCAAAAGTCAGATTTTTGCTGAAATTGTGACCCCGGGGCTTAGGGATTTTTTCAAAAAAATCTTTTCCGCCGGTTAAGTTTTGGAGGGCTGATTTCTTGTCCTGTGATAGAAAGCCTTCTGTTTCGACTGCCAAAGCTTTCAGGGGAGCATTTGCAAGCTTCTGGCACCATTTTTGAGTGAATTGCCAAAAGTCAGATTTTTGCTGAAATTGTGACCCCGGGGCTTAGGGATTTTTTCAAAAAAATCTTTTCCGCCGGTTAAGTTTTGGAGGGCTGATTTCTTGTCCTGTGATAGAAAGCCTTCTGTTTCGACTGCCAAAGCTTTCAGGGGAGCATTTGCAAACTTTTGGCACCATTTTTGAGTGAATTGCCAAAAGTCAGATATTTGCTGAAATTGTGACCCCGGGGCTTAGGGATATTTTCAAAAAAATCTTTTCCGCCGGTAAAGTTTTCGAGGGCTGATTTTTTGTCCTGTGATAAAAAGCCTTCTCTTTCGACAGCCAAAGCTTTCAGGAGAGCATTCGCAACCGTTTGGCACCATTTTTGAGTGAATTGCCAAAAGTCAGATTTTTGCTGAAATTGTGACCCCGGGGCTTAGGGATTTTTTCAAAAAAATCTTTTCCACCGCTTACGTTTTGGAGGGCCGATTTCTTGTCCTGTGATAGAAAGCCTTCTGTTTCGACTGCCAAAGCTTTCAGGGGAGCATTTGCAAGCATCTGGCACCATTTTTGAGTGAATTGCCAAAAGTCAGATTTTTGATGAAATTGAGACCCCGGGGCTTAGGGATTTTTTCAAAAAAATCTTTTCCGCCGGTTGAGTTTTCGAGGGCTGATTTCTTGTCCTGTGATAAAAAGCCTTCTGTTTCGACTGCCAAAGCTTTCAGGAGAGCATTTGCAAGCTTCTGGCACCACTTTTGAGTGAATTGCCAAAAGTCAGATTTTTGCTGAAATTGTGACCCCGGGCCTTAGGGATTTTTTCAAAAAAATCTTTTCGGTCGGTTAAGTTTTGGAGGGCTGATTTCTTGTCCTTTGATAGAAAGCCTTCTGTTTCGACTGCCAAAGCTTTCAGGGTAGCATTTGCAAGCTTCTGGCACCATTTTTGAGTGAATTGCCAAAAGTCAGATTTTTGCTGAAATTGTGACCCCGGGGCTTAGGGATTTTTTCAAAAAAATCTTTTCCGCCGCTTACGTTTTGGAGGGCCGATTTCTTGTCCTGTGATAGAAAGCCTTCTGTTTCGACTGCCAAAGCTTTCAGGGGAGCATTTGCAAGCATCTGGAACCATTTTTGAGTGAATTGCCAAAAGTCAGATTTTTGATGAAATTGAGACCCCGGGGCTTAGGGATTTTTTCAAAAAAATCTTTTCCGCCGGTTGAGTTTTCGAGGGCTGATTTCTTGTCCTGTGATAAAAAGCCTTCTGTTTCGACTGCCAAAGCTTTCAGGGGAGCATTTGCAACCTTCTGGCACCATTTTTGAGTGAATTGCCAAAAGTCAGATTTTTGATGAAATTGAGACCCCGGGGCTTAGGGATTTTTTCAAAAAAATCTTTTCCGCCGCTTACGTTTTGGAGGGCCGATTTCTTATCCTGTGATAGAAAGCCTTCTGTTTCGACTGCCAAAGCTTTCAGGGGAGCATTTGCAAGCATCTGGAACCATTTTTGAGTGAATTGCCAAAAGTCAGATTTTTGATGAAATTGAGACCCCGGGGCTTAGGGATTTTTTCAAAAAAATCTTTTCCGCCGGTTGAGTTTTCGAGGGCTGATTTCTTGTCCTGTGATAAAAAGCCTTCTGTTTCGACTGCCAAAGCTTTCAGGGGAGCATTTGCAAGCTTCTGGCACCATTTTTGAGTGAATTGCCAAAAGTCAGATTTTTGCTGAAATTGTGACCCCGGGGCTTAGGGATTTTTTCAAAAGAATCTTTTCCGCCGGTTAAGTTTTGGAGTGCTGATTTCTTGTCCTGTGATAGAAAGCCTTCTGTTTCGACTGCCAAAGCTTTCAGGGGAGCATTTGCAAGCATCTGGAACCATTTTTGAGTGAATTGCCAAAAGTCAGATTTTTGATGAAATTGAGACCCCGGGGCTTAGGGATTTTTTCAAAAAAATCTTTTCCGCCGGTTGAGTTTTTGAGGGCTGATTTCTTGTCCTGTGATAAAAAGCCTTCTGTTTCGACTGCCAAAGCTTTCAGGGGAGCATTTGCAACCTTCTGGCACCATTTTTGAGTGAATTGCCAAAAGTCAGATTTTTGCTGAAATTGTGACCCCGGGGCTTAGGGATATTTTCAAAAAAATCTTTTCCGCCGGTTAAGTTTTGGAGAGCTGATTTCTTGTCCTGTGATAGAAAGCCTTCTGTTTCGACTGCCAAAGCTTTCAGGGGAGCATTTGCAAGCTTCTGGCACCATTTTTGAGTGAATTGCCAAAAGTCAGATTTTTGATGAAATTGTGACCCCGGGGCTTAGGGATTTTTTCAAAAAAATCTTTTCCGCCGGTTAAGTTTTGGAGGGCTGATTTCTTGTCCTGTGATAGAAAGCCTTCTGTTTCGACTGCCAAAGCTTTAAGGGGAGCATTTGCAAGCTTCTGGCACCACTTTTGAGTGCATTGCCAAAAGTCAGATTTTTGCTGAAATTGTGACCCTGGGGCTTAGGGATTTTTTCAAAAAAATCTTTTCCGCCGGTAAAGTTTTCGAGGGCTGATTTTTTGTCCTGTGATAAAAAGCCTTCTCTTTCGACAGCCAAAGCATTCAGGAGAGCATTTGCAACCGTTTGGCACCATTTTTGAGTGAATTGCCAAAAGTCAGATTTTTGCTGAAATTGTGACCCCGGGGCTTAGGGATTTTTTCAAAAAAATCTTTTCCGCCGCTTACGTTTTGGAGGGCCGATTTCTTGTCCTGTGATAGAAAGCCTTCTGTTTCGACTGCCAAAGCTTTCAGGGGAGCATTTGCAAGCATCTGGAACCATTTTTGAGTGAATTGCCAAAAGTCAGATTTTTGATGAAATTGAGACCCCGGGGCTTAGGGATTTTTTCAAAAAAATCTTTTCCGCCGGTTGAGTTTTCGAGGGCTGATTTCTTGTCCTGTGATAAAAAGCCTTCTGTTTCGACTGCCAAAGCTTTCAGGGGAGCATTTGCAAGCTTCTGGCACCATTTTTGAGTGAATTGCCAAAAGTCAGATTTTTGCTGAAATTGTGACCCCGGGGCTTAGGGATTTTTTCAAAAAAATCTTTTCCGCCGGTTAAGTTTTGGAGGGCCTATTTCTTGTCCTGTGATATAAAGCCTTCTGTTTCGACTGCCAAAGCTTTCAGGGGAGCATTTGCAAGCTTCTGGCACCATTTTTGAGTGAATTGCCAAAAGTCAGATTTTTGCTGAAATTGTGACCCCGGGGCTTAGGGATTTTTTCAAAAGAATCTTTTCCGCCGGTTAAGTTTTGGAGTGCTGATTTCTTGTCCTGTGATAGAAAGCCTTCTGTTTCGACTGCCAAAGCTTTCAGGGGAGCATTTGCAAGCTTCTGGCACCATTTTTGAGTGAATTGCCAAAAGTCAGATTTTTGCTGAAATTGTGACCCCGGGGCTTAGGGATTTTTTCAAAAGAATCTTTTCCGCCGGTTAACTTTTGGAGTGCTGATTTCTTGTCCTGTGATAGAAAGCCTTCTGTTTCGACTGCCAAAGCTTTCAGGGGAGCATTTGCAAGCTTCTGGCACCATTATTGAGTGAATTGCCGAAAGTCAGATTTTTGATGAAATTGTGACCCCGGGGCTTAGGGATTTTTTCAAAAAAATCTTTTCCGCCGGTTAAGTTTTCGAGGGCTGATTTCTTGTCCTGTGATAGAAAGCCTTCTGTTTCGACTGCCAAAGCTTTCAGGGGAGCATTTGCAACCGTCTGGCACCATTTTTGAGTGAATTGCCAAAAGTCAGATTTTTGCTGAAATTGTGACCCCGGGGCTAAGGGATTTTTTCAAAAGAATCTTTTCTGCCGGTTAAGTTTTGGAGGGCTGATTTCTTGTCCTGTGATATTAAGCCTTCTGTTTCGACTGCCAAAGCTTTCAGGGGAGCATTTGCAAGCTTCTGGCACCATTTTTGAGTGAATTGCCAAAAGTCAGATTTTTGCTGAAATTGTGACCCCGGGGCTTAGGGATTTTTTCAAAAAAATCTTTTCCGCCGGTTAAGTTTTGGAGGGCTGATTTCTTGTCCTGTGATAGAAAGCCTTCTGTTTCGACTGCCAAAGCTTTCAGGGGAGCATTTGCAAGCTTCTGGCACCATTTTTGAGTGAATTGCCAAAATTCAGATTTTTGCTGAAATTGTGACCCCGGGGCTTAGGGATTTCTTCAAAAAAATCTTTTCCGCCGGTTAAGTTTTGGAGTGCTGATTTCTTGTCCTGTGATAGAAAGCCTTCTGTTTCGACTGCCAAAGCTTTCAGGGGAGCATTTGCAAGCTTCTGGCACCATTTTTGAGTGAATTGCCAAAAGTCAGATTTTTGCTGAAATTGTGACCCCGGGGCTTAGGGATTTTTTCAAAAGAATCTTTTCCGCCGGTTAAGTTTTCGAGGGCTGATTTCTTGTCCTGTGATAGAAAGCCTTCTGTTTCGACTGCCAAAGCTTTCAGGGGAGCATTTGCAACCGTCTGGCACCATTTTTGAGTGAATTGCCAAAAGTCAGAATTTTGCTGAAATTGTGACCCCGGGGCTAAGGGATTTTTTCAAAAGAATCTTTTCTGCCGGTTAAGTTTTGGAGGGCTGATTTCTTGTCCTGTGATATTAAGCCTTCTGTTTCGACTGCCAAAGCTTTCAGGGGAGCATTTGCAAGCTTCTGGCACCATTTTTGAGTGAATTGCCAAAAGTCAGATTTTTGCTGAAATTGTGACCCCGGGGCTTAGGGATTTTTTCAAAAAAATCTTTTCCGCCGGTTAAGTTTTGGAGGGCTGATTTCTTGTCCTGTGATAGAAAGCCTTCTGTTTCGACTGCCAAAGCTTTCAGGGGAGCATTTGCAAACTTCTGGCACCATTTTTGAGTGAATTGCCAAAAGTCAGATATCTGCTGAAATTGTGACCCCGGGGCTTAGGGATATTTTCAAAAAAATCTTTTCCGCCGGTTAAGTTTTGGAGGGCTGATTTCTTGTCCTGTGATAGAAAGCCTTCTGTTTCGACTGCCAAAGCTTTAAGGGGAGCATTTGCAAGCTTCTGGCACCATTTTTGAGTGCATTGCCAAAAGTCAGATTTTTGCTGAATTTGTGACCCCGGGGCTTAGGGATTTTTTCAAAAAAATCCTTTCCGCCGGTAAAGTTTTCGAGGGCTGATTTTTTGTCCTGTGATAAAAAGCCTTCTCTTTCGACAGCCAAAGCTTTCAGGAGAGCATTTGCAACCGTTTGGCACCATTTTTGAGTGAATTGCCAAAAGTCAGATTTTTGCTGAAATTGTGACCCCGGGGCTTAGGGATTTTTTCAAAAAAATCTTTTCCGCCGCTTACGTTTTGGAGGGCCGATTTCTTGTCCTGTGATAGAAAGCCTTCTGTTTCGACTGCCAAAGCTTTCAGGGGAGCATTTGCAAGCATCTGGCACCATTTTTGAGTGAATTGCCAAAAGTCAGATTTTTGATGAAATTGAGACCCCGGGGCTTAGGGATTTTTTCAAAAAAATCTTTTCCGCCGGTTGAGTTTTCGAGGGCTGATTTCTTGTCCTGTGATAAAAAGCCTTCTGTTTCGACTGCCAAAGCTTTCAGGAGAGCATTTGCAAGCTTCTGGCACCATTTTTGAGTGAATTGCCAAAAGTCAGATTTTTGCTGAAATTGTGACCCCGGGGCTTAGGGATTTTTTCAAAAAAATCTTTTCGGTCGGTTAAGTTTTGGAGGGCTGATTTCTTGTCCTTTGATAGAAAGCCTTCTGTTTCGACTGCCAAAGCTTTCAGGGTAGCATTTGCAAGCTTCTGGCACCATTTTTGAGTGAATTGCCAAAAGTCAGATTTTTGCTGAATTTGTGACCCCGGGGCTTAGGGATTTTTTCAAAAGAATCTTTTCCGCCGGTTAAGTTTTCGAGGGCTGATTTTTTGTCCTGTGATAAAAAGCCTTCTCTTTCGACAGCCAAAGCTTTCAGGAGAGCATTTGCAACCGTTTGGCACCATTTTTGAGTGAATTGCCAAAAGTCAGATTTTTGCTGAAATTGTGACCCCGGGGCTTAGGGATTTTTTCAAAAAAATCTTTTCCGCCGCTTACGTTTTGGAGGGCCGATTTCTTGTCCTGTGATAGAAATCCTTCTGTTTCGACTGCCAAAGCTTTCAGGGGAGCATTTGCAAGCATCTGGCACCATTTTTGAGTGAATTGCCAAAAGTCAGATTTTTGATGAAATTGAGACCCCGGGGCTTAGGGATTTTTTCAAAAAAATCTTTTCCGCCGGTTAAGTTTTGGAGAGCTGATTTCTTGTCCTGTGATAGAAAGCCTTCTGTTTCGACTGCCAAAGCTTTCAGGGGAGCATTTGCAAGCTTCTGGCACCATTTTTGAGTGAATTGCCAAAAGTCAGATTTTTGATGAAATTGTGACCCCGGGGCTTAGGGATTGTTTCAAAAAAATCTTTTCTGCCGGTTAAGTTTTGGAGGGCTGATTTCTTGTCCTGTGATAGAAAGCCTTATGTTTCGACTGCCAAAGCTTTAACGGGAGCATTTGCAAGCTTCTGGCACCATTTTTGAGTGCATTGCCAAAAGTCAGATTTTTGCTGAAATTGTGACCCTGGGGCTTAGGGATTTTTTCAAAAAAATCCTTGCCGCCGGTAAAGTTTTCCAGGGCTGATTTTTTGTCCTGTGATAAAAAGCCTTCTCTTTCGACAGCCAAAGCATTCAGGAGAGCATTTGCAACCGTTTGGCACCATTTTTGAGTGAATTGCCAAAAGTCAGATTTTTGCTGAAATTGTGACCCCGGGGCTTAGGGATTTTTTCAAAAAAATCTTTTCCGCCGCTTACGTTTTGGAGGGCCGATTTCTTGTCCTGTGATAGAAAGCCTTCTGTTTCGACTGCCAAAGCTTTCAGGGGAGCATTTGCAAGCATCTGGAACCATTTTTGAGTGAATTGCCAAAAGTCAGATTTTTGATGAAATTGAGACCCCGGGGCTTAGGGATTTTTTCAAAAAAATCTTTTCCGCCGGTTGAGTTTTCGAGGGCTGATTTCTTGTCCTGTGATAAAAAGCCTTCTGTTTCGACTGCCAAAGCTTTCAGGAGAGCATTTGCAAGCTTCTGGCACCACTTTTGAGTGAATTGCCAAAAGTCAGATTTTTGCTGAAATTGTGACCCCGGGCCTTAGGGATTTTTTCAAAAAAATCTTTTCGGTCGGTTAAGTTTTGGAGGGCTGATTTCTTGTCCTTTGATAGAAAGGCTTCTGTTTCGACTGCCAAAGCTTTCAGGGGAGCACTTGCAAGTTTCTGGCACCATTTTTGAGTGAATTGCCAAAAGTCAGATTTTTGCTGAATTTGTGACCCCGGGGCTTAGGGATTTTTTCAAAAGAATCTTTTCTGCCGGTTAAGTTTTCGAAGGCTGATTTCTTGTCCTGTGTAAGAAAGCCTTCTGTTTCGACTGCCAAAGCTTTCAGGGGAGCATTTGCAAGCTTCTGGCACCATTTTTGAGTGAATTGCCAAAAGTCAGATTTTTGCTGAAATTGTGACCCCGGGGCTTAGGGATTTTTTCAAAAGAATCTTTTCCGCCGGTTAAGTTTTGAAGTGCTGATTTCTTGTCCTGTGATAGAAAGCCTTCTGTTTCGACTGCCAAAGCTTTCAGGGGAGCATTTGCAAGCTTCTGGCACGATTATTGAGTGAATTGCCGAAAGTCAGATTTTTGATGAAATTGTGACCCCCGGGCCTTAGGGATTTTTTCAAAAAAATCTTTTCCGCCGGTTAAGTTTTCGAGGGCTGATTTCTTGTCCTGTAATAAAAAGCCTTCTCTTTCGACAGCCAAAGCTTTCAGGAGAGCATTTGCAAGCTTCTGGCACCATTTTTGACTGCATTGCCAAAAGTCAGATTTTTGCTGAAATTGTGACCCCGGGGCTTAGGGATTTTTTCAAAAAAATCTTTTCCGCCGGTTAAGTTTTGGAGGGCTGATTTCTTGTCCTGTGATAGAAAGCCTTCTGTTTCGACTGCCAAAGCTTTCAGGGGAGCATTTGCAAGCTTCTGGCACCATTTTTGAGTGAATTGCCAAAAGTCAGATTTTTGCTGAAATTGTGACCCCGGGGCTTAGGGATTTTTTCAAAAAAATCTTTTCCGCCGGTTAAGTTTTGGAGGGCTGATTTCTTGTCCTGTGATAGAAAGCCTTCTGTTTCGACTGCCAAAGCTTTCAGGGGAGCATTTGCAAGCTTCTGGCACCATTTTTGAGTGAATTGCCAAAAGTCAGATTTTTGCTGAAATTGTGACCCCGGGGCTTAGGGATATTTTCAAAAAAATCTTTTCCGCCGGTTAAGTTTTGGAGGGCTGATTTCTTGTCCTGTGATAGAAAGCCTTCTGTTTCGACTGCCAAAGCTTTCAGGGGAGCATTTGCAAGCTTCTGGCACCATTTTTGAGTGAATTGCCAAAAGTCAGATTTTTGCTGAAATTGTGACCCCGGGGCTTAGGGATATTTTCAAAAAAATCTTTTCCGCCGGTTAAGTTTTGGAGGGCTGATTTCTTGTCCTGTGATAGAAAGCCTTCTGTTTCGACTGCCAAAGCTTTCAGGGGAGCATTTGCAAGCTTCTGGCACCATTTTTGAGTGAATTGCCAAAAGTCAGATTTTTGATGAAATTGTGACCCCGGGGCTTAGGGATTTTTTCAAAAAAATCTTTTCCGCCGGTTAAGTTTTGGAGGGCTGATTTCTTGTCCTGTGATAGAAAGCCTTCTGTTTCGACTGCCAAAGCTTTCAGGGGAGCATTTGCAAGCTTCTGGCACCATTTTTGAGTGAATTGCCAAAAGTCAGATTTTTGATGAAATTGTGACCCCGGGGCTTAGGGATTTTTTCAAAAAAATCTTTTCCGCCGGTTAAGTTTTGGAGGGCTGATTTCTTGTCCTGTGATAGAAAGCCTTCTGTTTCGACTGCCAAAGCTTTCAGGAGAGCATTTGCAAGCTTCTGGCACCATTTTTGAGTGAATTCCCAAAAGTCAGATTTTTGCTGAAATTGTGACCCCGGGGCTTAGGGATTTTTTCAAAAAAATCTTTTTCGCCGGTAAAGTTTTGGAGGGCTGATTTCTTGTCCTGTGATAGAAAGCCTTCTGTTTCGACTGCCAAAGCTTTCAGGGGAGCATTTGCAAGCTTCTGGCACCATTATTGAGTGAATTGCCGAATGTCAGATTTTTGATGAAATTGTGACCCCGGGGCTTAGGGATTTTTTCAAAAAAATCTTTTCCGCCGGTTAAGTTTTCGAGGGCTGATTTCTTGTCCTGTAATAAAAAGCCTTCTCTTTCGACAGCCAAAGCTTTCAGGAGACCATTTGCAAGCTTCTGGCACTATTTTTGACTGAATTGCCAAAAGTCAGATTTTTGCTGAAATTGTGACCCCGGGGCTTAGGGATTTTTTCAAAAAAATCTTTTCCGCCGGTTAAGTTTTGGAGGGCTGATTTCTTGTCCTGTGATAGAAAGCCTTCTGTTTCGACTGCCAAAGCTTTCAGGGGAGCATTTGCAAGCTTCTGGCACCATTTTTGAGTGAATTGCCAAAAGTCAGATTTTTGCTGAAATTGTGACCCCGGGGCTTAGGGATTTTTTCAAAAAAATCTTTTCCGCCGGTTAAGTTTTGGAGGGCTGATTTCTTGTCCTGTGATAGAAAGCCTTCTGTTTCGACTGCCAAAGCTTTCAGGGGAGCATTTGCAAGCTTCTGGCACCATTATTGAGTGAATTGCCGAATGTCAGATTTTTGATGAAATTGTGACCCCGGGGCTTAGGGATTTTTTCAAAAAAATCTTTTCCGCCGGTTAAGTTTTCGAGGGCTGATTTCTTGTCCTGTAATAAAAAGCCTTCTCTTTCGACAGCCAAAGCTTTCAGGAGACCATTTGCAAGCTTCTGGCACCATTTTTGACTGAATTGCCAAAAGTCAGATTTTTGCTGAAATTGTGACCCCGGGGCTTAGGGATTTTTTCAAAAAAATCTTTTCCGCCGGTTAAGTTTTGGAGGGCTGATTTCTTGTCCTGTGATAGAAAGCCTTCTGTTTCGACTGCCAAAGCTTTCAGGGGAGCATTTGCAAGCTTCTGGCACCATTTTTGAGTGAATTACCAAAAGTCAGATTTTTGCTGAAATTGTGACCCCGGGGCTTAGGGATTTTTTCAAAAAAATCTTTTCCGCCGGTTAAGTTTTGGAGGGCTGATTTCTTGTCCTGTGATAGAAAGCCTTCTGTTTCGACTGCCAAAGCTTTCAGGGGAGCATTTGCAAGCTTCTGGCACCATTTTTGAGTGAATTGCCAAAAGTCAGATTTTTGATGAAATTGTGACCCCGGGGCTTAGGGATTTTTTCAAAAAAATCTTTTCCGCCGGTTAAGTTTTGGAGGGCTGATTTCTTGTCCTGTGATAGAAAGCCTTCTGTTTCTACTGCCAAATCTTTCAGGGGAGCATTTGCAAGCTTCTGGCACCATTTTTGAGTGAATTGCCAAAAGTCAGATTTTTGCTGAAATTGTGACCCTGGGGCTTAGGGATTTTTTCAAAAAAATCTTTTCCGCCGGTAAAGTTTTGGAGGGCTGATTTCTTGTCCTGTGATAGAAAGCCTTCTCTTTCGACAGCCAAAGCTTTCAGGAGACCATTTGCAAGCTTCTGGCACCATTTTTGACTGAATTGCCAAAAGTCAGATTTTTGCTGAAATTGTGACCCCGGGGCTTAGGGATTTTTTCAAAAAAATCTTTTCCGCCGGTTAAGTTTTGGAGGGCTGATTTCTTGTCCTGTGATAGAAAGCCTTCTGTTTCGACTGCCAAAGCTTTCAGGGGAGCATTTGCAAGCTTCTCGCACCATTTTTGAGTGAATTACCAAAAGTCAGATTTTTGCTGAAATTGTGACCCCGGGGCTTAGGGATTTTTTCAAAAAAATCTTTTCCGCCGGTTAAGTTTTGGAGGGCTGATTTCTTGTCCTGTGATAGAAAGCCTTCTGTTTCGACTGCCAAAGCTTTCAGGGGAGCATTTGCAAGCTTCTGGCACCATTTTTGAGTGAATTGCCAAAAGTCAGATTTTTGATGAAATTGTGACCCCGGGGCTTAGGGATTTTTTCAAAAAAATCTTTTCCGCCGGTTAAGTTTTGGAGGGCTGATTTCTTGTCCTGTGATAGAAAGCCTTCTGTTTCGACTGCCAAAGCTTTCAGGGGAGCATTTGCAAGCTTCTGGCACCATTTTTGAGTGAATTGCCAAAAGTCAGATTTTTGATGAAATTGTGACCCCGGGGCTTAGGGATTTTTTCAAAAAAATCTTTTCCGCCGGTTAAGTTTTGGAGGGCTGATTTCTTGTCCTGTAATAGAAAGCCTGCTGTTTCGACTGCCAAAGCTTTCAGGGGAGCATTTGCAAGCTTCTGGCACCATTTTTGAGTGAATTGCCAAAAGTCAGATTTTTGATGAAATTGTGACCCCGGGGCTTAGGGATTTTTTCAAAAAAATCTTTTCCGCCGGTTAAGTTTTGGAGGGCCGATTTCTTGTCCTGTGATAGAAAGCCTTCTGTTTAGACTGCCAAAGCTTTCAGGGGAGCATTTGCAAGCTTCTGGCACCATTTTTGAGTGAATTGCCAAAAGTCGGTTTTTTGCTGAAATTGTGACCCCGGGGCTTAGGGATTTTTTCAAAAAAATCTTTTCCGCCGGTTAAGTTTTGGAGGTCTGATTTCTTGTCCTGTGATAGAAAGCCTTCTGTTTCGACTGCCAAAGCTTTCAGGGGAGCATTTGCAAGCTTCTGGCACCATTTTTGACTGAATTGCCAAAAGTCAGATTTTTGCTGAAATTGTGACCCCGGGGCTTAGGGATTTTTTCAAAAGAATCTTTTCCGCCGGTTAAGTTTTGGAGTGCTGATTTCTTGTCCTGTGATAGAAAGCCTTCTGTTTCGACTGCCAAAGCTTTCAGGGGAGCATTTGCAAGCTTCTGGCACCATTATTGAGTGAATTGCCGAAAGTCAGATTTTTGATGAAATTGTGACCCCGGGGCTTAGGGATTTTTTCAAAAAAATCTTTTCCGCCGGTTAAGTTTTCAAGGGCTGATTTCTTGTCCTGTAATAAAAAGCCTTCTCTTTCGACAGCCAAAGCTTTCAGGAGAGCATTTGCAAGCTTCTGGCACCATTTTTGAATGAATTGCCAAAAGTCAGATTTTTGCTGAAATTGTGACCCCGGGGCTTAGGGATTTTTTCAAAAAAATCTTTTCCGCCGGTTAAGTTTTGGAGGGCTGATTTCTTGTCCTGTGATAGAAAGCCTTCTGTTTCGACTGCCAAAGCTTTCAGGGGAGCATTTGCAAGCTTCTGGCACCATTTTTGAGTGAATTGCCAAAAGTCAGATTTTTGCTGAAATTGTGACCCCGGGGCTTAGGGATTTTTTCAAAAAAATCTTTTCCGCCGGTTAAGTTTTCGAGGGCTGATTTTTTGTCCTGTGATAAAAAGCCTTCTCTTTTGACAGCCAAAGCTTTCAAGAGAGCATTTGCAACCGTTTGGCACCATTTTTGTGTGAATTGCCAAAAGTCAGATTTTTGATGAAATTGTGACCCCGGGGCTTAGGGATTTTTTCAAAAAAATCTTTTCCGCCGGTTAAGTTTTGGAGCGCTGATTTCTTGTCCTGTGATAAAAATCCTTCTCTTTCGACTGCCAAAGCTTTCAAGAGAGAATTTGCAACCGTTTGGCACCATTTTGAGTGAATTGCCAAAAGTCAGATTTTTGCTGAAATTGTGACCCCGGGGCTTAGGGATTTTTTCAAAAAAATCTTTTCCGCCGCTTACGTTTTGGAGGGCCGATTTCTTGTCCTGTGATAGAAAGCCTTCTGTTTCGACTGCCAAAGCTTTCAGGGGAGCATTTGCAAGCATCTGGCACCATTTTTGAGTCAATTGCCAAAAGTCAGATTTTTGATGAAATTGAGACCCCGGGGCTTAGGGATTTTTTCAAAAAAATCTTTTCCGCCGGTTAAGTTTTGGAGGTCTGATTTCTTGTCCTGTGATAGAAAGCCTTCTGTTTCGACTGCCAAAGCTTTCAGGGGAGCATTTGCAAGCTTCTGGCACCATTTTTGAGTGAATTGCCAAAAGTCAGATTTTTGCTGAAATTGTGACCCCGGGGCTTAGGGATTTTTTCAAAAGAATCTTTTCCGCCGGTTAAGTTTTGGAGTGCTGATTTCTTGTCCTGTGATAGAAAGCCTTCTGTTTCGACTGCCAAAGCTTTCAGGGGAGCATTTGCAAGCTTCTGGCACCATTATTGAGTGAATTGCCGAAAGTCAGATTTTTGATGAAATTGTGACCCCGGGGCTTAGGGATTTTTTCAAAAAAATCTTTTCCGCCGGTTAAGTTTTCAAGGGCTGATTTCTTGTCCTGTAATAAAAAGCCTTCTCTTTCGACAGCCAAAGCTTTCAGGAGAGCATTTGCAAGCTTCTGGCACCATTTTTGAGTGAATTGCCAAAAGTCAGATTTTTGCTGAAATTGTGACCCCGGGGCTTAGGGATTTTTTCAAAAAAATCTTTTCCGCCGGTTAAGTTTTGGAGGGCTGATTTCTTGTCCTGTGTTAGAAAGCCTTCTGTTTCGACTGCGAAAGCTTTCAGGGGAGCATTTGCAAGCTTCTGGCACCATTTTTGAGTGAATTGCCAAAAGTCAGATTTTTGCTGAAATTGTGACCCCGGGGCTTAGTGATTTTTTCAAAAAAATCTTTTCCGCCGGTTAGGTTTTGGAGGGCTGATTTCTTGTCCTGTGATAGAAAGCCTTCTGTTTCGACTGCCAAAGCTTTCAGGGGAGCATTTTCAAGCTTCTGGCACCATTTTTGAGTGAATTGCCAAAAGTCAGATTTTTGCTGAAATTGTGACCCCGGGGCTTAGGGATTTTTTCAAAAAAATCTTTTCCGCCGGTTAAGTTTTGGAGGGCTGATTTCTTGTCCTGTGATAGAAAGCCTTCTGTTTCGACTGCCAAAGCTTTCAGGGGAGCATTTGCAAGCTTCTGGCACCATTTTTGAGTGAATTGCCAAAAGTCAGATTTTTGCTGAAATTGTGACCCCGGGGCTTAGGGATTTTTTCAAAAAAATCTTTTCCGCCGGTTAAGTTTTGGAGGTCTGATTTCTTGTCCTGTGATAGAAAGCCTTCTGTTTCGACTGCCAATGCTTTCAGGGGAGCATTTGCAAGCTTCTGGCACCATTTTTGAGTGAATTGCCAAAAGTCAGATTTTTGCTGAAATTGTGACCCCGGGGCTTAGGGATTTTTTCAAAAAAATCTTTTCCGCCGTTTAAGTTTTCGAGGGCTGATTTCTTGTCCTGTGATAGAAAGCCTTCTGTTTCGACTGCCAAAGCTTTCAGGGGAGCATTTGCAAGCTTCTGGCACCATTATTGAGTGAATTGCCGAAAGTCAGATTTTTGATGAAATTGTGACCCCGGGGCTTAGGGATTTTTTCAAAAAAATCTTTTCCGCCGGTTAAGTTTTCAAGGGCTGATTTCTTGTCCTGTAATAAAAAGCCTTCTCTTTCGACAGCCAAAGCTTTCAGGAGAGCATTTGCAAGCTTTTGGCACCATTTTTGAATGAATTGCCAAAAGTCAGATTTTTGCTGAAATTGTGACCCCGGGGCTTAGGGATTTTTTCAAAAAAATCTTTTCCGCCGGTTAAGTTTTGGAGGGCTGATTTCTTGTCCTGTGATAGAAAGCCTTCTGTTTCGACTGCCAAAGCTTTCAGGGGAGCATTTGCAAGCTTCTGGCACCATTTTTGAGTGAATTGCCAAAAGTCAGATTTTTGCTGAAATTGTGACCCCGGGGCTTAGGGATTTTTTCAAAAAAATCTTTTCCGCCGGTTAAGTTTTCGAGGGCTGATTTTTTGTCCTGTGATAAAAAGCCTTCTCTTTCGACAGCCAAAGCTTTCAAGAGAGCATTTGCAACCGTTTGGCACCATTTTTGTGTGAATTGCCAAAAGTCAGATTTTTGATGAAATTGTGACCCCGGGGCTTAGGGATTTTTTCAAAAAAATCTTTTCCGCCGGTTAAGTTTTGGAGCGCTGATTTCTTGTCCTGTGATAAAAATCCTTCTCTTTCGACTGCCAAAGCTTTCAAGAGAGAATTTGCAACCGTTTGGCACCATTTTGAGTGAATTGCCAAAAGTCAGATTTTTGCTGAAATTGTGACCCCGGGGCTTAGGGATTTTTTCAAAAAAATCTTTTCCGCCGCTTACGTTTTGGAGGGCCGATTTCTTGTCCTGTGATAGAAAGCCTTCTGTTTCGACTGCCAAAGCTTTCAGGGGAGCATTTGCAAGCATCTGGCACCATTTTTGAGTCAATTGCCAAAAGTCAGATTTTTGCTGAAATTGTGACCCCGGGGCTTAGGGATTTTTTCAAAAAAATCTTTTCCGCCGGTTAAGTTTTGGAGGTCTGATTTCTTGTCCTGTGATAGAAAGCCTTCTGTTTCGACTGCCAAAGCTTTCAGGGGAGCATTTGCAAGCTTCTGGCACCATTTTTGAGTGAATTGCCAAAAGTCAGATTTTTGCTGAAATTGTGACCCCGGGGCTTAGGGATTTTTTCAAAAGAATCTTTTCCGCCGGTTAAGTTTTGGAGTGCTGATTTCTTGTCCTGTGATAGAAAGCCTTCTGTTTCGACTGCCAAAGCTTTCAGGGGAGCATTTGCAAGCTTCTGGCACCATTATTGAGTGAATTGCCGAAAGTCAGATTTTTGATGAAATTGTGACCCCGGGGCTTAGGGATTTTTTCAAAAAAATCTTTTCCGCCGGTTAAGTTTTCAAGGGCTGATTTCTTGTCCTGTAATAAAAAGCCTTCTCTTTCGACAGCCAAAGCTTTCAGGAGAGCATTTGCAAGCTTCTGGCACCATTTTTGAGTGAATTGCCAAAAGTCAGATTTTTGCTGAAATTGTGACCCCGGGGCTTAGGGATTTTTTCAAAAAAATCTTTTCCGCCGGTTAAGTTTTGGAGGGCTGATTTCTTGTCCTGTGTTAGAAAGCCTTCTGTTTCGACTGCGAAAGCTTTCAGGGGAGCATTTGCAAGCTTCTGGCACCATTTTTGAGTGAATTGCCAAAAGTCAGATTTTTGCTGAAATTGTGACCCCGGGGCTTAGTGATTTTTTCAAAAAAATCTTTTCCGCCGGTTAGGTTTTGGAGGGCTGATTTCTTGTCCTGTGATAGAAAGCCTTCTGTTTCGACTGCCAAAGCTTTCAGGGGAGCATTTTCAAGCTTCTGGCACCATTTTTGAGTGAATTGCCAAAAGTCAGATTTTTGCTGAAATTGTGACCCCGGGGCTTAGGGATTTTTTCAAAAAAATCTTTTCCGCCGGTTAAGTTTTGGAGGGCTGATTTCTTGTCCTGTGATAGAAAGCCTTCTGTTTCGACTGCCAAAGCTTTCAGGGGAGCATTTGCAAGCTTCTGGCACCATTTTTGAGTGAATTGCCAAAAGTCAGATTTTTGCTGAAATTGTGACCCCGGGGCTTAGGGATTTTTTCAAAAAAATCTTTTCCGCCGGTTAAGTTTTGGAGGTCTGATTTCTTGTCCTGTGATAGAAAGCCTTCTGTTTCGACTGCCAATGCTTTCAGGGGAGCATTTGCAAGCTTCTGGCACCATTTTTGAGTGAATTGCCAAAAGTCAGATTTTTGCTGAAATTGTGACCCCGGGGCTTAGGGATTTTTTCAAAAAAATCTTTTCCGCCGTTTAAGTTTTCGAGGGCTGATTTCTTGTCCTGTGATAGAAAGCCTTCTGTTTCGACTGCCAAAGCTTTCAGGGGAGCATTTGCAAGCTTCTGGCACCATTATTGAGTGAATTGCCGAAAGTCAGATTTTTGATGAAATTGTGACCCCGGGGCTTAGGGATTTTTTCAAAAAAATCTTTTCCGCCGGTTAAGTTTTCAAGGGCTGATTTCTTGTCCTGTAATAAAAAGCCTTCTCTTTCGACAGCCAAAGCTTTCAGGAGAGCATTTGCAAGCTTCTGGCACCATTTTTGAGTGAATTGCCAAAAGTCAGATTTTTGCTGAAATTGTGACCCCGGGGCTTAGGGATTTTTTCAAAAAAATCTTTTCCGCCGGTTAAGTTTTGGAGGGCTGATTTCTTGTCCTGTGTTAGAAAGCCTTCTGTTTCGACTGCGAAAGCTTTCAGGGGAGCATTTGCAAGCTTCTGGCACCATTTTTGAGTGAATTGCCAAAAGTCAGATTTTTGCTGAAATTGTGACCCCGGGGCTTAGGGATTTTTTCAAAAAAATCTTTTCCGCCGTTTAAGTTTTCGAGGGCTGATTTCTTGTCCTGTGATAGAAAGCATTCTGTTTCGACTGCCAAAGCTTTCAGGGGAGCATTTGCAAGCTTCTGGCACCATTTTGGAGTGAATTGCCAAAAGTCAGATTTTTGCTGAAATTGTGACCCCGGGGCTTAGGGATTTTTTCAAAAAAATCTTTTCCGCCGGTTAAGTTTTGGAGGGCTGATTTCTTGTCCTGTGATAGAAAGCCTTCTGTTTCGACTGCCAAAGCTTTCAGGGGAGCATTTGCAAGCTTCTGGCACCATTTTTGAGTGAATTGCCAAAAGTCAGATTTTTGCTGAAATTGTGACCCCGGGGCTTAGGGATTTTTTCAAAAAAATCTTTTCCGCCGGTTAAGTTTTGGAGGGCTGATTTCTGGTCCTGTGATAGAAAGCCTTCTGTTTCGACTGCCAATGCTTTCAGGGGAGCATTTGCAAGCTTCTGGCACCATTTTTGAGTGAATTGCCAAAAGTCAGATTTTTGCTGAAATTGTGACCCCGGGGCTTAGGGATTTTTTCAAAAAAATCTTTTCCGCCGGTTAAGTTTTCGAGGGCTGATTTCTTGTCCTGTGATAGAAAGCCTTCTGTTTCGACTGCCAAAGCTTTCAGGGGAGCATTTGCAAGCTTCTGGCACCATTTTGGAGTGAATTGCCAAAAGTCAGATTTTTGCTGAAATTGTGACCCCGGGGCTTAGGGATTTTTTCAAAAAAATCTTTTCCGCCGGTTAAGTTTTGGAGGGCTGATTTCTTGTCCTGTGATAGAAAGCCTTCTGTTTCGACTGCCAAAGCTTTCAGGGGAGCATTTGCAAGCTTCTGGCACCATTTTTGAGTGAATTGCCAAAAGTCAGATTTTTGCTGAAATTGTGACCCCGGGGCTTAGGGATTTTTTCAAAAAAATCTTTTCCGCCGGTTAAGTTTTGGAGGGCTGATTTCTGGTCCTGTGATAGAAAGCCTTCTGTTTCGACTGCCAAAGCTTTCAGGGGAGCATTTGCAAGCTTCTGGCACCATTTTTGAGTGAATTGCCAAAAGTCAGATTTTTGCTGAAATTGTGACCCCGGGGCTTAGGGATTTTTTCAAAAAAATCTTTTCCGCCGGTTAAGTTTTCGAGGGCTGATTTCTTGTCCTGTGATAGAAAGCATTCTGTTTCGACTGCCAAAGCTTTCAGGGGAGCATTTGCAAGCTTCTGGCACCATTTTGGAGTGAATTGCCAAAAGTCAGATTTTTGCTGAAATTGTGACCCCGGGGCTTAGGGATTTTTTCAAAAAAATCTTTTCCGCCGGTTAAGTTTTGGAGGGCTGATTTCTTGTCCTGTGATAGAAAGCCTTCTGTTTCGACTGCCAAAGCTTTCAGGGGAGCATTTGCAAGCTTCTGGCACCATTTTTGAGTGAATTGCCAAAAGTCAGATTTTTGCTGAAATTGTGACCCCGGGGCTTAGGGATTTTTTCAAAAAAATCTTTTCCGCCGGTTAAGTTTTGGAGGGCTGATTTCTGGTCCTGTGATAGAAAGCCTTCTGTTTCGACTGCCAATGCTTTCAGGGGAGCATTTGCAAGCTTCTGGCACCATTTTTGAGTGAATTGCCAAAAGTCAGATTTTTGCTGAAATTGTGACCCCGGGGCTTAGGGATTTTTTCAAAAAAATCTTTTCCGCCGGTTAAGTTTTCGAGGGCTGATTTCTTGTCCTGTGATAGAAAGCCTTCTGTTTCGACTGCCAAAGCTTTCAGGGGAGCATTTGCAAGCTTCTGGCACCATTTTGGAGTGAATTGCCAAAAGTCAGATTTTTGCTGAAATTGTGACCCCGGGGCTTAGGGATTTTTTCAAAAAAATCTTTTCCGCCGGTTAAGTTTTGGAGGGCTGATTTCTTGTCCTGTGATAGAAAGCCTTCTGTTTCGACTGCCAAAGCTTTCAGGGGAGCATTTGCAAGCTTCTGGCACCATTTTTGAGTGAATTGCCAAAAGTCAGATTTTTGCTGAAATTGTGACCCCGGGGCTTAGGGATTTTTTCAAAAAAATCTTTTCCGCCGGTTAAGTTTTGGAGGGCTGATTTCTGGTCCTGTGATAGAAAGCCTTCTGTTTCGACTGCCAAAGCTTTCAGGGTAGCATTTGCAAGCTTCTGGCACCATTTTTGAGTGAATTGCCAAAAGTCAGATTTTTGATGAAATTGTGACCCCGGGGCTTAGGGATTTTTTCAAAAAAATCTTTTTTTTTTTTATAAAATTTTTTATTGCGTTTCTTTCCATAGGTTAACAGATTTGTTTACATAGCAACATGCAAGAAACATTTTTTTTATATATGGAGAAAAATAAGAAAAAGAAGAAAAAGTTAAGTAACTTTCATAACGTCCTTCAACAGTTCGCTTTCTTTTTGGACCTCCTCACATCCTCTCAACATTGCATTCATTATTCTAGCCAGTTCAGCAATTTGTTATCTTATTTCATATCTTATTGTACCTTTGAATTTATTATGTTACCAATTTCGGAAGTTTGTGATTTAGTTTTAACACTCTTAATAAACATAATATTTTATTTCTAATTTATCTCGTTTTTTCATCAATACTTACTTTATCATTTACTTAGATAAATTGCAGAAGCATAACGTTTCTTAATCGTGCACAATCTTAACATTCAAACAACTTATAGTATTTTTGCAAATAGTCCTTAAATTTTTTCCAGTCCTCCTCCATTGTTTCTTCGCTCAGATCTCGAATTCTGCCAGTCATTTCTGCCAACTCCATATAGTCCATCAGCTGCGTCTGCCAGTCCTCCAGTGTGGGTAAATCTGGTGTCTTCCAGAACTTTGCAATAAGAATCCTTGCTGCTGTGGTTGCATACATAAACAAGGTTCTGTCCTTCTTTGGCACCTTCCGGTCCACCATGCCCAGGAGAAAGGCCTCTGGTTTCTTAGAAAAGGTATATTTAAATACCTTTTTCAACTCATTATATATCATTTCCCAGAAGGCCTTTACTTTCGGGCAGGTCCACCAGAGGTGAAAGAATGTCCCTTCTGCCTCCTTACATTTCCAACACTTATTATCAGACAGATGATATATTTTAGCCAACTTGACTGGGGTCATGTACCACCGGTATACCATTTTCATAATGTTCTCTTTCAAGGCACTACATGCCGTGAATTTCATACCGGTGTTCCATAACCTTTCCCAGTCCTCAGACATAATATTGTGTCCTACATCCTGTGCCCATTTTATCATAGCAGATTTAACTGTCTCATCCTGTGTATTCCATTTAAGCAGCAAGTCATACATTCTCGAAAGTACCTTAGTCTTTGGTTCTAGTAACTCCGTCTCCAGTTTCGATTTCTCCGTCTGGAAACCCACTTTTTTATCCATTTTAAATACCTCTTGAATTTGAGCATAATGTAACCAATCTCGCACCTTACTTTTTAATTTGTCCTGGCTTTGGAGCTTCCAATTGTCTCCGACTCTTTCAATTAATTCCCAATATTTTGGCCAGTAGGCCTCCATATTGGGCCTTTTTTTAGAAATCTTGGCTTCCACTGGTGATAACCACATCGGGGTCTTACTTTCTAGTAAGTCCTTATACTTCATCCAGACGGCAAAAATTGATTTTCTGACAATATGGTTTTTAAACAGTTTATGAACCTTCGCCTTGTCATACCACAAGTATGCATGCCAACCATAAACATTGTCAAACCCTTCCAGATCTAGGACATCGGTGTTTTCCAACAGAAACCAATCCTTCAGCCAGCAGAAGGCTGCAGCTTCGTAGTATAACCTTAAGTCCGGCAGGGCAAACCCCCCTCTTTCTTTTGAGTCAGTTAGTATTTTGAATTTTATTCGGGGCTTTTTGCCCTGCCAGACAAACTTAGAAATATCCTTCTGCCATTTTCCAAAACATTCCATTCTGTCCACGACCTGGAGGGTTTGAAATAAAAATAACATTTTTGGCAAAACACACATCTTTATAGCTGCGATTCGGCCTGACAAGGTAAGTTTCAATCTTGACCAAATATCCAAGTCTTTTTTAATTTCCAACCAACATTTTTCATAATTATCTTTAAATAGATTTAAGTTTTTGGTGGACAAAGATACCCCCAGGTATTTCACTTTTTTAACCACACTTAGCTCTGTCTCTTTCTGGTACCCCTCTATCTCTGTAGGCGTCAAATTTTTGGCCAAAACCTTAGTTTTTTGTTTGTTTAGCTTGAATCCCGCCACCCGACCAAACTCCAAAATAAGTTCAAGAACTCTTTTTGTGCTAGATTCTGGCTCCTGTACTGTCAAGACTAGGTCATCTGCAAAAGCTTTCAGTTTATATTGTTTCGCTCCGACCACTATACCCTGCACCAACTGGTCCTCCCTGATCATGTTCAGCAATACCTCCAGAACAGAAATAAATAACAGAGGGGATAGAGGGCACCCCTGTCGTGTCCCTTTTTCAATTTGGAGTTCCTCCGATACCACATTGTTCACTATCAGCTTAGCTTTTTGTTCTGAATAGATTGCTTCTAATCCATTTTCAAACCCCCGTCCCACTCCCATCCCTTTCAAGTTTTTCTTCATAAACATCCAAGAAATGTTGTCAAATGCTTTCTCCGCATCAATAAAGATTAAAGCCGCCCTTGTATTTCTGATTCGCAACAGCTCCAATATATCAATAATGTTCCTGGTGTTGTCAGACATGTGTCTACCAGGGAGAAAGCCTGCTTGGTCCTTGTGGATTACTTCATTTAGTACATTTTTAAGTCTATTCGCTAAAATGTCTGCAAATATTTTGTAATCCACATTCAGGAGTGAGATGGGACGGTAGTTCTTAAGCTGGGTCTTTTCCCTTTCTGACTTGGGTATCAATGTGATGAATGCTTCTTTCCACGTTTCCGGTGCCTTCCTCCCCTCCATGATCTGGTTACAAACCTCCAACAACGGTTGTATCAAGAAGTCCTTCAAAGTCTTATAATATTTGGAGGTGAGTCCATCCGGGCCTGGAGATTTGCCAAGCTGCATATTTTGGATGGCACCTTCAATTTCCTGTTGAGTTATTTTGCTGTTAAGAATTGATCTTTTGTCTTGACTTATTTTAGATAGTCCATTTGTCCTCAAAAATTGGTCTATTTCCGATTCTATCTGAGGCCCCTGTGCATAAATCTCTTTGAAGTATCTGTGGAAGCACTTTCTTATTTCTTCTGGTTTCTGAACTATTTTTCCTTGAATCTCCAAGTTTGTAACCGTATTTAACTTTTGTCTTTTTTTTCAACTGCCAAGCTAACAACTTTCCACATTTGTTTGCTGATTCAAACGATCTCTGCTTCATTTGTTTAATTTTCCACTCAATCTCTTGATTGATCAATTTCGAATATTGTGCTTGATGGAATTTGATCTCTCTTAGCACCTCTTTTGACTTCGGTTTGGTTCTCAACTTTTTCTCTCCTTCACTTATTTTCTCTAAAATTTTTTCCTTTTTTCCATTCCAAAATTTTCTCTTTATTGTATTCTGTTGTATCAGAAACCCTCTCATTACAGCTTTACTTGCGTCCCAGATTGTTCTTTTCTCCACCGTAGTGTTCAAGTTTATTTCAAAATAGTCCTTTAGCGTTTTTTGGGCCTTCTTAACAATCTCTTGATCTCTTAACAAGGTGTCATTCATTCTCCATCTGAAGGATCCAGTTGGAAAAAGTCTCAATTCCATTTTCAAGGCATTATGGTCGGAGCAGGTTTTTGGGCAGATTTCCACTTTTCTTGTTTTCGGTGCCAGCCCTCTAGATATCCAAATTTGGTCAATTCGTGTCCATGACAGATGGGCCTCAGAGAAGAAGGTTCCTTCTTTACCCAAGGGGTTCCTTGTCCTCCAGATGTCAATCAAGTCCATATTGTCTGTCATTTCAAAAAAGGTTTTAGGGAGTCTGCCGTCTGTTGTTAAGTTTTGATTTTGGGATTTGTCCATATTTGTTGACACCACCCCATTCATATCTCCCATCACAATAATGTTAGAATAGTCCAAATAGTCCATCATTGTCTCATGCAGCTTCTTATAGAATTCTGATTTTCCATCATTTGGCGCATAAACTCCTAATATCAAAATCTTCTCTCCCTGTGTTTGAATTTCAATTGCGAGAATTCTTCCATGATCATCTTTAAATAGAAATTTTGGTGACAGGTTCTCCTTTGCATAAATTACAACGCCTCTTTTTTTAACTTTGTCTGATGAAATAAATTCTTGGCCAAGTCTTTTATTAATTAATACTTTCCTGTGGAGCCTAGTCACATGTGTTTCTTGAAGGCATATTACATCCAATTGTTCTTTTTTTAGGATATGAAATATCCTCCTTCTTTTTTCCGGAGAATTCCCGCCATTTATATTCCAACTAAGTAGCTGCAGAGACATCCTGTTCTATTTAAGATGTTCTTAGGGTGAGGTGCCTTCCTTTTGCTCAGATCCCGAGGGTGCAGGCGTTGGCCCGCTTCCAGGCAGTATTGGTGTTGGTAAGACTGGAAGCCAATCTACTCCTTTTTGGAGATCTTCTCCGTGGTCGTGAAGGAACTTTTGGTTATCTTCAGGTGTTCTGATTTTAACCTTCCTTTCTTTGTAGGTGAAGGATAATCCTTGTGGAAACTCCCACCTATAGGGAATTGCGTTGTGTCTCAGCAATTTTGCTAGGTCTGTGTAGGTGGCTCTGAGGTCCAGCAACTGTCTCGGAATATCTCTATAAATTTCCACCCTTTTGTCTTGTATTTCAATTGCTTTTTTGAAGTGAAGACCTAGGATCTTGTCTCTCTCTTCCTTTGATCTTAAAATTATCAAACAGTCCCTGGATCTGTCTTTCCTTGCCAATCTTCCCAGTCTATATGCCGAGACAATCCTGAAGTCTGTATCTTCCTTTAAACCCCAGAACTTCGAAAATTCCTGTGTCAAGTATCCAATCAAGTCTCCTTGCTCGAGTTCCGGGATGCCTCTCAATTTGATGTTACTCTCACGATTTTTCAGTTCCACCATTGACAGATAAATTTGTTGTTCACCCACCTGTTTGTGCAGGGGCTTGACTTCTCCTTTTATTTCTTCAACTTCTTTTTGTAGAGCTCCCACTTTCTGAATTGCTTCTCCAGCTAATTCCCGATTTTCCGCTGTTGCTCCTTGCAAATTCTCTATAGCTTGCGTGTGCTGGGAAACTTGATCAGTCAATTTTTGAATCGAGGAAGTCGCTTTATCTATTTTCAAAGACTGGTCGTCCACCTTCTGGTTTAAGCTTGATAATTGCTCCAATATTTGTTTTAATAGTGTATCTGACCCACCTGCTGCCATATCTTCCTCAGTGGACTTCTCAGTTATTTCCCCTTGCTCCCTTTGGGTCACCAGTACAGCTGGAACCGACGATCGGCGTCCTTGGGTCAGTGTTGTTTGTACAAATTGTGCTGGTTTTCTTTCCTTTTCTTTTTCCTTGGCCTCTTTAGATTCCTTAACTTTAGATGCTCTTGTTCTCCCTGCACCACTCATTACACATCTGTCAGTGTTCAAGGTCAGATTGTCTATTGTTCCATGGGAGAGACAAATTCAGTTATAAACAACCAGTGAAGTGGAATTCAAAACAAAAGTCAATTCCCAGGATTTTATAATCCGAAAGCCCTGTAGGGGGAGTACCACCAAATTTCAAAGACAAAGAAGGAAGTAATCCGCCATTAAAGTTCCAAATTATTTCAGCTCAGTAAATTCGATAGTCCAACAGTCCCTTCAAAGACTCAAAATTCCCCAAAGCACCTTTTATAGTTCAGCAAAGTTTCACAAGAGGTGCTTGCAACAGTATCACGTTCAGTCTTTTCTGCTCAAATGTATCAGTTACGCTCCAACAAAGTTTTTGCAAAGTTTTTGCAACTGTTTCCGCAGTTTAACGCAGTCTCCCTCTCCGACAGCCCGACGATCTGGCTCTTTAGAAATACAGCCCAAAGAAAAAGGAAGGTAGGAGGAAAGTCCCCATTTACTCCTTCTTTTAATCAATGTCCATTTCCACCTTCGGTTTAAAAGGAAAAAAGAGCAGGTCTAATAGCACGAAAAAGTTAAAACTTCCCACAGTCCCGTTTCAAGCGCTTTCCGCTTTTTAAAGCTTTGCTTTGATCTTGTCAGCAATGTCGGAAGACGGACTTCCCTTTTCTCGTCTCCCGTTTTCAGCCAAATTTAACAGATTCTTTGCCAAATTTTAAACCCTTTACTCACGGGTATGTTACTTGCAGTTTGGTGTTGGTTTTAGGAAAAAGGATCAGCGCTCATCTGCAACGGCCGCGCGGCTTCACTTCCGCGGAAAGAGCGATGAACTCACAGCACCGCTACCCCTCCTTCACTCCGGGTCTCCTTACGGGGTCCCTTCTGTGTTTTCAGAGCAGCTTCTGGTGCCCGCAGAGTCCCACGGCCACGGGCTCACTCTACCCGTGGTTTATCTTGATGGGTCTTCGCTATGCCGCAGCGAACGACCCTTTTCCGCGGAGCCCCTCTTCAGAGACCGAAGAGGACCGCCATTACAGTTTCGCGCCGCCCCCGGAAGTCCTCTCAAAAAAAATCAAAAAAATCTTTTCCGCCGGTTAAGTTTTGGAGGGCTGATTTCTTGTCCTGTGATAGAAAGCCTTATGTTTCGACTGCCAAAGCTTTAAGGGGAGCATTTGCAAGCTTCTGGCACCATTTTTGAGTGAATTGCCAAAAGTCAGATTTTTGATGAAATTGTGACCCCGGGGCTTAGGGATTTTTTCAAAAAAATCTTTTCCGCCGGTTGAGTTTTGGAGGGCTGATTTCTTGTCCTGTGATAAAAAGCCTTCTGTTTCAACTGCCAAAGCTTTCAGGGGAGCATTTGCAAGCTTCTGGCACCATTTTTGAGTGAATTGCCAAAAGTCAGATTTTTGCTGAAATTGTGACCCCGGGGCTTAGGGATTTTTTCAAAAAAAATCTTTTCCGCCGGTTAAGTTTTGGAGGGCTGATTTCTTGTCCTGTGATAGAAAGTCTTCTGTTTCGACTGCCAAAGCTTTCAGGGGAGCATTTGCAAGCTTCTGGCACCATTTTTGAGTGAATTGCCAAAAGTCAGATTTTTGCTGAAATTGTGACCCCGGGGCTTAGGGATTGTTTCAAAAAAATCTTTTCCGCCGGTTAAGTTTTGGAAGGCTGATTTCTTGTCCTGTGAAAGAAAGCCTTCTGTTTCGACTGCCAAAGCTTTCGGGGAACATTTGCAACCGTTTGGCACCATTTTTGAGCGAATTGCTAAAAGTCAGATTTTTGCTGAAATTGTGACCCCGGGGCTTAGGGATTTTTTCAAAAAAATCTTTTCCGCCGGTTAAGTTTTGGAGGGCTGATTTCTTTTCCTGTGATAGAAAGCCTTCTGTTTCGACTGCCAAAGCTTTCAGGGGAGCATTTGCAAGCTTCTGGCACCATTTTTGAGTGAATTGCCAAAAGTCAGATTTTTGATGAAATTGTGACACCGGGGCTTAGGGATTTTTTCAAAAAAATCTTTTCCGCCGGTTAAGTTTTCGAGGGCTGATTTCTTGTCCTGTGTTAGAAAGCCTTCTGTTTCGACTGCCAAAGCTTTCAGGGGAGCATTTGCAAGCTTCTGGCACCATTTTTGAGTGAATTGCCAAAAGTCAGATTTTTGCTGAAATTGTGACCCCGGGGCTTAGGGATTTTTTCAAAAAAATCTTTTCCGCCGGTTAAGTTTTGGAGGGCTGATTTCTTGTCCTGTGATAGAAAGCCTTCTGTTTCGACTGCCAATGCTTTCAGGGGAGCATTTGCAAGCTTCTGGCACCATTTTTGAGTGAATTGCCAAAAGTCAGATTTTTGCTGAAATTGTGACCCCGGGGCTTAGGGATTTTTTCAAAAAAATCTTTTCCGCCGGTTAAGTTTTCGAGGGCTGATTTCTTGTCCTGTGATAGAAAGCCTTCTGTTTCGACTGCCAAAGCTTTCAGGGGAGCATTTGCAAGCTTCTGGCACCATTTTGGAGTGAATTGCCAAAAGTCAGATTTTTGCTGAAATTGTGACCCCGGGGCTTAGGGATTTTTTCAAAAAAATCTTTTCCGCCGGTTAAGTTTTGGAGGGCTGATTTCTTGTCCTGTGATAGATA
Source organism: Podarcis bocagei (assembly GCF_964188305.1). Taxonomy (NCBI): domain Eukaryota; kingdom Metazoa; phylum Chordata; class Lepidosauria; order Squamata; family Lacertidae; genus Podarcis; species Podarcis bocagei. Next base: position 63,464 of record NW_027670225.1, on the reverse strand, counting down.
GCCTTCTGTTTCGACTGCCAAAGCTTTCAGGGGAGCATTTGCAAGCTTCTGGCACCATTTTTGAGTGAATTGCCAAAAGTCAGATTTTTGCTGAAATTGTGACCGCGGGGCTTAGGGATTTTTTCAAAAAAATCTTTTCCACCGGTTAAGTTTTGGAGGGCTGATTTCTTGTCCTGTGATAGAAAGCCTTATGTTTCGACTGCCAAAGCTTTAAGGGGAGCATTTGCAAGCTTCTGGCACCATTTTTGAGTGAATTGCCAAAAATCAGATTTTTGATGAAATTGTGACCCCGGGGCTTAGGGATTTTTTCAAAAAAATCTTTTCCGCCGGTTGAGTTTTCGAGGGCTGATTTCTTGTCCTGTGATAAAAAGCCTTCTGTTTCGACTGCCAAAGCTTTCAGGAGAGCATTTGCAAGCTTCTGGCACCACTTTTGAGTCAATTGCCAAAAGTCAGATTTTTGCCGAAATTGTGACCCCGGGCCTTAGGGATTTTTTCAAAAAAATCTTTTCCGCCGGTTAAGTTTTCGAGGGCTGATTTCTTGTCCTGTGATAGAAAGCCTTCTGTTTCGACTGCCAAAGCTTTCAGGGGAGCATTTGCAAGCTTCTGGCACCATTTTTGAGTGAATTGCCAAAAGTCAGATTTTTGCTGAATTTGTGACCCCGGGGCTTAGGGATTTTTTCAAAAAAACCTTTTCCGCCGGTTAAGTTTTGGAGGGCCGATTTCTTGTCCTGTGATAAAAAGCCTTCTGTTTCGACTGCCAAAGCTTTCAGGAGAGCATTTGCAAGCTTCTGGCACCATTTTTGAGTGAATTGCCAAAAGTCAGATTTTCGCTGAAATTGTGACCCCGGGGCTTAGGGATTTTTTCAAAAAAATCTTTTCCGCCGCTTAAGTTTTGGAGGCCCGATTTCTTGTCCTGTGATAGAAAGCCTTCTGTTTCGACTGCCAAAGCTTTCAGGGGAGCATTTGCAAGCTTCTGGCACCATTTTTGAGTGAATTGCCAAAAGTCAGATTTTTGCTGAAATTGTGACCCCGGGGCTTAGGGATTTTTTCAAAAGAATCTTTTCCGCCGGTTAAGTTTTGGAGTGCTGATTTCTTGTCCTGTGATAGAAAGCCTTCTGTTTCGACTGCCAAAGCTTTCAGGGGAGCATTTGCAAGCTTCTGGCACCATTTTTGAGTGAATTACCAAAAGTCAGATTTTTGCTGAAATTGTGACCCCGGGGCTTAGGGATTTTTTCAAAAGAATCTTTTCCGCCGGTTCAGTTTTGGAGTGCTGATTTCTTGTCCTGTGATAGAAAGCCTTCTGTTTCGACTGCCAAAGCTTTCAGGGGAGCATTTGCAAGCTTCTGGCACCATTATTGAGTGAATTGCCGAAAGTCAGATTTTTGATGAAATTGTGACCCCGGGGCTTAGGGATTTTTTCAAAAAAATCTTTTCCGCCGGTTAAGTTTTCGAGGGCTGATTTCTTGTCCTGTAATAAAAAGCCTTCTCTTTCGACAGCCAAAGCTTTCAGGAGAGCATTTGCAAGCTTCTGGCACCATTTTCGACTGAATTGCCAAAAGTCAGATTTTTGCTGAAATTGTGACCCCGGGGCTTAGGGATTTTTTCAAAAAAATCTTTTCCGCCGGTTAAGTTTTCAAGGGCTGATTTCTTGTCCTGTAATAGAAAGCCTTCTGTTTCGACTGCCAAAGCTTTCAGGGGAGCATTTGCAAGCTTCTGGCACCATTTTTGAGTGAATTGCCAAAAGTCAGATTTTTGCTGAAATTGTGACCCCGGGGCTTAGGGATTTTTTCAAAAAAATCTTTTCCGCCGGTTAAGTTTTCAAGGGCTGATTTCTTGTCCTGTGATAGAAAGCCTTCTGTTTCGACTGCCAAAGCTTTCAGGGGAGCATTTGCAAGCTTCTGGCACCATTTTTGAGTGAATTGCCAAAAGTCAGATTTTTGCTGAAATTGTGACCCCGGGGCTTAGGGATATTTTCAAAAAAATCTTGTCCGCCGGTTAAGTTTTGGAGGGCTGATTTCTTGTCCTGTAATAGAAAGCCTTCTGTTTTGACTGCCAAAGCTTTCAGGGGAGCATTTGCAAGCTTCTGGCACCATTTTTGAGTGAATTGCCAAAAGTCAGATTTTTGCTGAAATTGTGACCCCGGGGCTTAGGGATTTTTTCAAAAAAATCTTTTCCACCGGTTAAGTTTTGGAGGGCTGATTTCTTGTCCTGTGATAGAAAGCCTTCTGTTTCGACTGCCAAAGTTTCAGGGGAGCATTTGCAAGCTTCTGGCACCATTTTTGAGTGAATTGCCAAAAGTCAGATTTTTGATGAAATTGTGACCCCGGGGCTTAGGGATTTTTTCAAAAAAAATCTTTTCCGCCGGTTAAGTTTTCGAGGGCTGATTTCTTGTCCTGTGATAGAAAGCCTTCTGTTTCGACTGCCAAAGCTTTCAGGGGAGCATTTGCAAGATTCTGGCACCATTTTTGAGTGAATTGCCAAAAGTCAGATTTTTGATGAAATTGTGACACTGGGGCTTAGGGATTATTTCAAAAAAATCCTTTCCGCCGGTTAAGTTTTCGAGGGCTGATTTCTTGTCCTGTGATAAAAAGCCTTCTCTTTCGACTGCCAAAGCTTTCAGGAGAGCATTTGCAAGCTTCTGGCACCATTTTTGAGTGAATTGCCAAAAGTCAGATTTTTGCTGAAATTGTGACCTCGGGCATTAGGGATTTTTTCAAAAAAATCTTTTCCGCCGGTTAAGTTTTCGAGGGCTGATTTCTTGTCCTGTGATAGAAAGCCTTCTGTTTCGACTGCCAAAGTTTCAGGGGAGCATTTGCAAGCTTCTGGCACCATTTTTGAGTGAATTGCCAAAAGTCAGATTTTTGATGAAATTGTGACCCCGGGGCTTAGGGATTTTTTCAAAAAAAATCTTTTCCGCCGGTTAAGTTTTCGAGGGCTGATTTCTTGTCCTGTGATAGAAAGCCTTCTGTTTCGACTGCCAAAGCTTTCAGGGGAGCATTTGCAAGCTTCTGGCACCATTTTTGAGTGAATTGCCAAAAGTCAGATTTTTGATGAAATTGTGACACTGGGGCTTAGGGATTATTTCAAAAAAATCCTTTCCGCCGGTTAAGTTTTCGAGGGCTGATTTCTTGTCCTGTGATAAAAAGCCTTCTCTTTCGACTGCCAAAGCTTTCAGGAGAGCATTTGCAAGCTTCTGGCACCATTTTTGAGTGAATTGCCAAAAGTCAGATTTTTGCTGAAATTGTGACCTCGGGCATTAGGGATTTTTTCAAAAAAATCTTTTCCGCCGGTTAAGTTTTCGAGGGCTGATTTCTTGTCCTGTGATAGAAAGCCTTCTGTTTTGACTGCCAAAGCTTTCAGGGGAGCATTTGCAAGCTTCTGGCACCATTTTTGAGTGAATTGCCAAAAGTCAGATTTTTGCTGAAATTGTGACCCCGGGGCTTAGGTATATTTTCAAAAAAATCTTTTCCGCCGGTTAAGTTTTGGAGGGCTGATTTCTTGTCCTGTAATAGAAAGCCTTCTGTTTTGACTGCCAAAGCTTTCAGGGGAGCATTTGCAAGCTTCTGGCACCATTTTTGAGTGAATTGCCAAAAGTCAGATTTTTGCTGAAATTGTGACCCCGGGGCTTAGGGATTTTTTCAAAAAATCTTTTCCGCCGGTTAAGTTTTGGAGGGCTGATTTCTTGTCCTGTGATAGAAAGCCTTCTGTTTCGACTGCCAAAGTTTCAGGGGAGCATTTGCAAGCTTCTGGCACCATTTTTGAGTGAATTGCCAAAAGTCAGATTTTTGATGAAATTGTGACCCCGGGGCTTAGGGATTTTTTCAAAAAAAATCTTTTCCGCCGGTTAAGTTTTCGAGGGCTGATTTCTTGTCCTGTGATAGAAAGCCTTCTGTTTCGACTGCCAAAGCTTTCAGGGGAGCATTTGCAAGCTTCTGGCACCATTTTTGAGTGAATTGCCAAAAGTCAGATTTTTGATGAAATTGTGACACTGGGGCTTAGGGATTATTTCAAAAAAAATCCTTTCCGCCGGTTAAGTTTTCGAGGGCTGATTTCTTGTCCTGTGATAAAAAGCCTTCTCTTTCGACTGCCAAAGCTTTCAGGAGAGCATTTGCAAGCTTCTGGCACCATTTTTGAGTGAATTGCCAAAAGTCAGATTTTTGCTGAAATTGTGACCCCGGGGCTTAGGGATTTTTTCAAAAAAATCTTTTCCGCCGGTTAAGTTTTGGAGGCCCGATTTCTTGTCCTGTGATAGAAAGCCTTCTGTTTCGACTGCCAAAGCTTTCAGGGGAGCATTTGCAAGCTTCTGGCACCATTTTTGAGTGAATTGCCAAAAGTCAGATTTTTGCTGAAATTGTGACCCCGGGGCTTAGGGATTTTTTCAAAAGAATCTTTTCCGCCGGTTAAGTTTTGGAGGGCTGATTTCTTGTCCTGTGATAGAAAGCCTTCTGTTTCGACTGCCAAAGCTTTCAGGGGAGCATTTGCAAGCTTCTGGCACCATTTTTGAGTGAATTACCAAAAGTCAGATTTTTGCTGAAATTGTGACCCCGGGTCTTAGGGATTTTTTCAAAAGAATCTTTTCCGCCGGTTAAGTTTTGGAGTGCTGATTTCTTGTCCTGTGATAGAAAGCCTTCTGTTTCGACTGCCAAATCTTTCAGGGGAGCATTTGCAAGCTTCTGGCACCATTATTGAGTGAATTGCCGAAAGTCAGATTTTTGATGAAATTGTGACCCCGGGGCTTAGGGATTTTTTCAAAAAAATCTTTTCCGCCGGTTAAGTTTTCGAGGGCTGATTTCTTGTCCTGTAATAAAAAGCCTTCTCTTTCGACAGCCAAAGCTTTCAGGAGAGCATTTGCAAGCTTCTGGCACCATTTTCGACTGAATTGCCAAAAGTCAGATTTTTGCTGAAATTGTGACCCCGGGGCTTAGGGATTTTTTCAAAAAAATCTTTTCCGCCGGTTAAGTTTTGGAGGGCTGATTTCTTGTCCTGTGATAGAAAGCCTTCTGTTTCGACTGCCAAAGCTTTCAGGGGAGCATTTGCAAGCTGCTGGCACCATTTTTGAGTGAATTGCCAAAAGTCAGATTTTTGCTGAAATTGTGACCCCGGGGCGTAGGGATATTTTCAAAAAAATCTTGTCCGCCGGTTAAGTTTTGGAGGGCTGATTTCTTGTCCTGTAATAGAAAGCCTTCTGTTTTGACTGCCAAAGCTTTCAGGAGAGCATTTGCAAGCTTCTGGCACCATTTTTGAGTGAATTGCCAAAAGTCAGATTTTTGCTGAAATTGTGACCCCGGGGCTTAGGGATTTTTTCAAAAAAATCTTTTCCGCCGGTTAAGTTTTGGAGGGCTGATTTCTTGTCCTGTAATAGAAAGCCTTCTGTTTCGACTGCCAAAGCTTTCAGGGGAGCATTTGCAACCGTCTGGCACCATTTTTGAGTGAATTGCCAAAAGTCAGATTTTTGCTGAAATTGTGACCCCGGGGCTTAGGCATTTTTTCAAAAAAATCTTTTCCGCCGGTTAAGTTTTGGAGGGCTGATTTCTTGTCCTGTGATAGAAAGCCTTCTGTTTCGACTGCCAAAGCTTTCAGGGGAGCATTTGCAAGCTTCTGGCACCATTTTTGAGTGAATTGCCAAAAGTCAGATTTTTGCTGAAATTGTGACCCCGGGGCTTAGGGATTTTTTCAAAAAAATCTTTTCCACCGGTTAAGTTTTGGAGGGCTGATTTCTTGTCCTGTAATAGAAAGCCTTCTGTTTCGACTGCCAAAGCTTTCAGGGGAGCATATGCAAGCTTCTGGCACCATTTTTGAGTGAATTGCCAAAAGTCAGATTTTTGCTGAAATTGTGACCCCGGGGCTTAGGGATTTTTTCAAAAAAATCTTTTCCGCCGGTTAAGTTTTGGAGGGCTGATTTCTTGTCCTGTGATAGAAAGCCTTATGTTTCGACTGCCAAAGCTTTCAGGGGAGCATTTGCAAGCTTCTGGCACCATTTTTGAGTGAATTGCCAAAAGTCAGATTTTTGCTGAAATTGTGACCCCGGGGCTTAGGGATATTTTCAAAAAAATCTTGTCCGCCGGTTAAGTTTTGGAGGGCTGATTTCTTGTCCTGTAATAGAAAGCCTTCTGTTTTGACTGCCAAAGCTTTCAGGGGAGCATTTGCAAGCTTCTGGCACCATTTTTGAGTGAATTGCCAAAAGTCAGATTTTTGCTGAAATTGTGACCCCGGGGCTTAGGGATTTTTTCAAAAAAATCTTTTCCGCCGGTTAAGTTTTGGAGGGCTGATTTCTTGTCCTGTGATAGAAAGCCTTCTGTTTCGACTGCCAAAGCTTTCAGGGGAGCATTTGCAAGCTTCTGGCACCATTTTTGAGTGAATTGCCAAAAGTCAGATTTTTGCTGAAATTGTGACCCCGGGGCTTAGGGATTTTTTCAAAAAAATCTTTTCCGCCGGTTAAGTTTTGGAGGGCTGATTTCTTGTCCTGTGATAAAAAGCCTTCTCTTTCGACTGCCAAAGCTTTCAGGAGAGCATTTGCAAGCTTCTGGCACCATTTTTGAGTGAATTGCCAAAAGTCAGATTTTTGCTGAAATTGTGACCTCGGGCCTTAGGGATTTTTTCAAAAAAATCTTTTCCGCCGGTTAAGTTTTCGAGGGCTGATTTCTTGTCCTGTGATAGAAAGCCTTCTGTTTCGACTGCCAAAGCTTTCAGGGGAGCATTTGCAAGCTTCTGGCACCATTTTTGAGTGAATTGCCAAAAGTCAGATTTTTGCTGAAATTGTGACCCCGGGGCTTAGGGATTTTTTCAAAAAAATCTTTTCCGCCGGTTAAGTTTTGGAGGGCTGATTTCTTGTCCTGTGATAAAAAGCCTTCTGTTTCGACTGCCAAAGCTTTCAGGAGAGCATTTGCAAGCTTCTGGCACCATTTTTGAGTGAATTGCCAAAAGTCAGATTTTTGATGAAATTGTGACCCCGGGGCTTAGGGATTTTTTCAAAAAAAATCTTTTCCGCCGGTTAAGTTTTCGAGGGCTGATTTCTTGTCCTGTGATAGAAAGCCTTCTGTTTCGACTGCCAAAGCTTTTAGGGGAGCATTTGCAAGCTTCTGGCACCATTTTTGAGTGAATTGCCAAAAGTCAGATTTTTGATGAAATTGTGACACTGGGGCTTAGGGATTATTTCAAAAAAATCCGTTCCGCCGGTTAAGTTTTCGAGGGCTGATTTCTTGTCCTGTGATAAAAAGCCTTCTCTTTCGACTGCCAAAGCTTTCAGGAGAGCATTTGCAAGCTTCTGGCACCATTTTTGAGTGAATTGCCAAAAGTCAGATTTTTGCTGAAATTGTGACCTCGGGCCTTAGGGATTTTTTCAAAAAAATCTTTTCCGCCGGTTAAGTTTTCGAGGGCTGATTTCTTGTCCTCTGATAGAAAGCCTTCTGTTTCGACTGCCAAAGCTTTCAGTAGAGCATTTGCAAGCTTCTGGCACCATTTTTGAGTGAATTGCCAAAAGTCAGATTTTTGCTGAAATTGTGACCTCGGGCCTTAGGGATTTTTTCAAAAAAATCTTTTCCGCCGGTTAAGTTTTGGAGGGCTGATTTCTTGTTCTGTGATAGAAAGCCTTCTGTTTCGACTGCCAAAGCTTTCAGGGGAGCATTTGCAAGCTTCTGACACCATTTTTGAGTGAATTGCCAAAAGTCAGATTTTTGCTGAAATTGTGACCCCGGGGCTTAGGGATTTTTTCAAAAAAATCTTTTCCGCCGGTTAAGTTTTCGAGGGCTGATTTCTTGTCCTGTGTTATAAAGCCTTCTGTTTCGACTGCCAAAGCTTTCAGGGGAGCATTTGCAAGCTTCTGGCGCCATTTTTGAGTGAATTGCCAAAAGTCAGATTTTTGATGAAATTGTGACCCCGGGCCTTAGGGATTTTTTCAAAAAAATCTTTTCCGCCGGTTAGGTTTTCAAGGGCTGATTTCTTGTCCTGTGATAGAAAGCCTTCTGTTTCGACTGCCAAAGCTTTCAGGGGAGCATTTGCAACCGTCTGGCACCACTTTTGAGTGAATTGCTAAAAGTCAGATTTTTGCTGAAATTGTGACCCCGGGACTTAGGGATTTTTTCAAAAAAATCTTTTCCGCCGGTTAAGTTTTCGAGGGCTTATTTCTTGTCCTGTGAGAGAAAGCCTTCTGTTTCGACTGCCAAAGCTTTCAGGGGAGCATTTGCAAGCTTCTGGCACCATTTTTGAGTGAATTGCCAAAAGTCAGATTTTTTATGAAATTGTGACCCCGGGGCTTAGGGATTTTTTCAAAAAAATCTTTTCCACCGGTTAAGTTTTCGAGGGCTGATTTCTTGCCCTGTGATAGAAAGCCTTCTGTTTCGACTGCCAATGCTTTCAGGGGAGCATTTGCAAGCTTCTGGCACCATTTTTGAGTGAATTGCCAAAAGTCAGATTTTTGCTGAAATTGTGACCCCGGGACTTAGGGATTTTTTCAAAAAAATCTTTTCTGCCGGTTAAGTTTTCGAGGGCTGATTTCTTGTCCTGTGTTAGAAAGCCTTCTGTTTCGACTGCCAAAGCTTTCAGGGGAGCATTTGCAAGCTTCTGGCACCATTTTTGAGTGCATTGCCAAAAGTCAGATTTTTGCTGAAATTGTGACCCCGGGGCTTAGGTATTTTTTCAAAAGAATCTTTTCCGCCGGTTAAGTTTTCGAGGGCTGATTTCTTGTCCTGTGATAGAAAGCCTTCTGTTTCGACTGCCAAAGCTTTCAGGGGAGCATTTGCAAGCTTCTGGCACCATTTTTGAGTGAATTGCCAAAAGTCAGATTTTTGATGAAATTGTGACCCCCGGGGCTTAGGGATTTTTTCAAAAAAATCTTTTCCGCCGGTTAAGTTTTGGAGGGCTGATTTCTTGTCCTGTGATAGAAAGCCTTCTGTTTCGACTGCCAAAGCTTTCAGGGGAGCATTTGCAAGCTTCTGGCACCATTTTTGAGTGAATTGCCAAAAGTCAGATTTTTGATGAAATTGTGACCCCGGGGCTTAGGGATTTTTTCAAAAAAATCTTTTCCGCCGGTTAAGTTTTGGAGGGCTGATTTCTTGTCCTGTGATAGAAAGCCTTCTGTTTCGACTTCCAAAGCTTTCATGGGAGCATTTGCAACCGTCTGGCACCACTTTTGAGTGAATTGCCAAAAGTCAGATTTTTGCTGAAATTGTGACCCCGTGCCTTAGGGATTTTTTCAAAAGAATCTTTTCTACCGGTTAAGTTTTCGAGGGCTGATTTCTTGTCCTGTGTTAGAAAGCCTTCTGTTTCGACTGCCAAAGCTTTCAGGGGAGCATTTGCAAGCTTCTGGAACCATTTTTGAGTGCATTGCCAAAAGTCAGATTTTTGCTGAAATTGTGACCCCGTGCCTTAGGGATTTTTTCAAAAGAATCTTTTCTGCCGGTTAAGTTTTCGAGGGCTGATTTCTTGTCCTGTGTTAGAAAGCCTTCTGTTTCGACTGCCAAAGCTTTCAGGGGAGCATTTGCAAGCTTCTGGAACCATTTTTGAGTGCATTGCCAAAAGTCAGATTTTTGCTGAAATTGTGACCCCGGGGCTTAGGGATTTTTTCAAAAGAATCTTTTCCGCCGGTTAAGTTTTCGAGGGCTGATTTCTTGTCCTGTGTAAGAAAGCCTTCTGTTTCGACTGCCAAAGCTTTCAGGGGAGCATTTGCAAGCTTCTGGCACCATTTTTGAGTGAATTGCCAAAAGTCAGATTTTTGATGAAATTGTGACCCCGGGGCTTAGGGATTTTTTCAAAAAATCTTTTCCGCCGGTTAAGTTTTGGAGGGCTGATTTCTTGTCCTGTGATAGAAAGCCTTCTGTTTCGACTGCCAAAGCTTTCAGGGGAGCATTTGCAAGCTTCTGGCACCATTTTTGAGTGAATTGCCAAAAGTCAGATTTTTGCTGAAATTGTGACCCCGGGGCTTAGGGATTTTTTCAAAAAAATCTTTTCCGCCGGTTAAGTTTTGGAGGGCTGATTTCTTGTCCTGTGATAGAAAGCCTTCTGTTTCGACTGCCAAAGCTTTCAGGGGAGCATTTGCAAGCTTCTGGCACCATTTTTGAGTGAATTGCCAAAAGTCAGATTTTTGATGAAATTGTGACCCCGGGGCTTAGGGATTTTTTCAAAAAAATCTTTTCCGCCGGTTAAGTTTTGGAGGGCTGATTTCTTGTCCTGTGATAGAAAGCCTTCTGTTTCGACTTCCAAAGCTTTCATGGGAGCATTTGCAACCGTCTGGCACCACTTTTGAGTGAATTGCCAAAAGTCAGATTTTTGCTGAAATTGTGACCCCGTGCCTTAGGGATTTTTTCAAAAGAATCTTTTCTACCGGTTAAGTTTTCGAGGGCTGATTTCTTGTCCTGTGTTAGAAAGCCTTCTGTTTCGACTGCCAAAGCTTTCAGGGGAGCATTTGCAAGCTTCTGGAACCATTTTTGAGTGCATTGCCAAAAGTCAGATTTTTGCTGAAATTGTGACCCCGTGCCTTAGGGATTTTTTCAAAAGAATCTTTTCTGCCGGTTAAGTTTTCGAGGGCTGATTTCTTGTCCTGTGTTAGAAAGCCTTCTGTTTCGACTGCCAAAGCTTTCAGGGGAGCATTTGCAAGCTTCTGGAACCATTTTTGAGTGCATTGCCAAAAGTCAGATTTTTGCTGAAATTGTGACCCCGGGGCTTAGGGATTTTTTCAAAAGAATCTTTTCCGCCGGTTAAGTTTTCGAGGGCTGATTTCTTGTCCTGTGTAAGAAAGCCTTCTGTTTCGACTGCCAAAGCTTTCAGGGGAGCATTTGCAAGCTTCTGGCACCATTTTTGAGTGAATTGCCAAAAGTCAGATTTTTGATGAAATTGTGACCCCGGGGCTTAGGGATTTTTTCAAAAAATCTTTTCCGCCGGTTAAGTTTTGGAGGGCTGATTTCTTGTCCTGTGATAGAAAGCCTTCTGTTTCGACTGCCAAAGCTTTCAGGGGAGCATTTGCAAGCTTCTGGCACCATTTTTGAGTGAATTGCCAAAAGTCAGATTTTTGCTGAAATTGTGACCCCGGGGCTTAGGGATTTTTTCAAAAAAATCTTTTCCGCCGGTTAAGTTTTGGAGGGCTGATTTCTTGTCCTGTGATAGAAAGCCTTCTGTTTCGACTGCCAAAGCTTTCAGGGGAGCATTTGCAAGCTTCTGGCACCATTTTTGAGTGAATTGCCAAAAGTCAGATTTTTGATGAAATTGTGACCCCGGGGCTTAGGGATTTTTTCAAAAAAATCTTTTCCGCCGGTTAAGTTTTGGAGGGCTGATTTCTTGTCCTGTGATAGAAAGCCTTCTGTTTCGACTTCCAAAGCTTTCAGGGGAGCATTTGCAACCGTCTGGCACCACTTTTGAGTGAATTGCCAAAAGTCAGATTTTTGCTGAAATTGTGACCCCGTGCCTTAGGGATTTTTTCAAAAGAATCTTTTCTGCCGGTTAAGTTTTCGAGGGCTGATTTCTTGTCCTGTGTTAGAAAGCCTTCTGTTTCGACTGCCAAAGCTTTCAGGGGAGCATTTGCAAGCTTCTGGAACCATTTTTGAGTGCATTGCCAAAAGTCAGATTTTTGCTGAAATTGTGACCCCGGGGCTTAGGGATTTTTTCAAAAGAATCTTTTCCGCCGGTTAAGTTTTCGAGGGCTGATTTCTTGTCCTGTGTAAGAAAGCCTTCTGTTTCGACTGCCAAAGCTTTCAGGGGAGCATTTGCAAGCTTCTGGCACCATTTTTGAGTGAATTGCCAAAAGTCAGATTTTTGATGAAATTGTGACCCCGGGGCTTAGGGATTTTTTCAAAAAATCTTTTCCGCCGGTTAAGTTTTGGAGGGCTGATTTCTTGTCCTGTGATAGAAAGCCTTCTGTTTCGACTGCCAAAGCTTTCAGGGGAGCATTTGCAAGCTTCTGGCACCATTTTTGAGTGAATTGCCAAAAGTCAGATTTTTGCTGAAATTGTGACCCCGGGGCTTAGGGATTTTTTCAAAAAAATCTTTTCCGCCGGTTAAGTTTTGGAGGGCTGATTTCTTGTCCTGTGATAGAAAGCCTTCTGTTTCGACTGCCAAAGCTTTCAGGGGAGCATTTGCAAGCTTCTGGCACCATTTTTGAGTGAATTGCCAAAAGTCAGATTTTTGATGAAATTGTGACCCCGGGGCTTAGGGATTTTTTCAAAAAAATCTTTTCCGCCGGTTAAGTTTTGGAGGGCTGATTTCTTGTCCTGTGATATTAAGCCTTCTGTTTCGACTGCCAAAGCTTTCAGGGGAGCATTTGCAAGCTTCTGGCACCATTTTTGAGTGAATTGCCAAAAGTCAGATTTTTGATGAAATTGTGACCCCGGGGCTTAGGGATTTTTTCAAAAAAATCTTTTCCGCCGGTTAAGTTTTGGAGGGCTGATTTCTTGTCCTGTGATAGAAAGCCTTCTGTTTCGACTGCCAAAGCTTTCAGGGGAGCATTTGCAAGCTTCTGGCAGCATTTTTGAGTGAATTGCCAAAAGTCAGATTTTTGATGAAATTGTGACCCCGGGGCTTAGGGATTTTTTCAAAAAAATCTTTTCCGCCGGTTAAGTTTTGGAGGGATGATTCCTTGTCCTGTGATAGAAAGCCTTATGTTTCGACTGCCAAAGCTTTAAGGGGAGCATTTGCAAGCTTCTGGCACCATTTTTGAGTGAATTGCCAAAAGTCAGATTTTTGATGAAATTGTGACCCCGGGGCTTAGGGATTTTTTCAAAAAAATCTTTTCCGCCGGTTAAGTTTTCAAGGGCTGATTTCTTGTCCTGTGATAGAAAGCCTTCTGTTTCGACTGCCAAAGCTTTCAGGGGAGCATTTGCAAGCTTCTGGCACCATTTTTGAGTGAATTGCCAAAAGTCAGATTTTTGATGAAATTGTGACCCGGGGCTTAGGGATTTTTTCAAAAAAATCTTTTCCGCCGGTTAAGTTTTGGAGGGCTGATTTCTTGTCCTGTGATAGAAAGCCTTCTGTTTCGACTGCCAATGCTTTCAGGGGAGCATTTGCAAGCTTCTGGCACCATTTTTGAGTGAATTGCCAAAAGTCAGATTTTTGCTGAAATTGTGACCCCGGGGCTTAGGGATTTTTTCAAAACAATCTTTTCCGCCGGTTAATTTTTGGAGGGCTGCTTTCTTGTCCTGTGATAGAAAGCCTTATGTTTCGACTGCCAAAGCTTTTAGGGGAGCATTTGCAAGCTGCTGGCACCATTTTTGAGTGAAATGCCAAAAGTCAGATTTTTGATGAAATTGTGACCCCGGGGCTTAGGGATTTTTTCAAAAAAATCTTTTCCGCCGGTTAAGTTTTGGAGGGCTGATTTCTTGTCCTGTGATAGAAAGCCTTCTGTTTCGACTGCCAAAGCTTTCAGGGGAGCATTTGCAAGCTTCTGGCACCATTTTTGAGTGAATTGCCAAAAGTCAGATTTTTGCTGAAATTGTGACCCCGGGGCTTAGGGATTTTTTCAAAAAAATCTTTTCCGCCGGTTAAGTTTTCGAGGGCTGATTTCTTGTCCTGTGTTAGAAAGCTTTCTGTTTCGACTGCCAAAGCTTTCAGGGGAGCATTTGCAAGCTTCTGGCACCATTTTTGAGTGAATTGCCAAAAGTCAGATTTTTGCTGAAATTGTGACCCCGGGCCTTAGGGATTTTTTCAAAAAAATCTTTTCCGCCGGTTAAGTTTTCAAGGGCTGATTTCTTGTCCTGTGATAGAAAGCCTTCTGTTTCGACTGCCAAAGCTTTCAGGGGAGCATTTGCAAGCTTCTGGCACCATTTTTGAGTGAATTGCCAAAAGTCAGATTTTTGCTGAAATTGTGACCCCGGGGCTTAGGGATTTTTTCAAAAAAATCTTTTCCGCCGGTTAAGTTTTCGAGGGCTGATTTCTTGTCCTGTGATAGAAAGCCTTCTGTTTCGACTGCCAAAGCTTTCAGGGGAGCATTTGCAACCGTCTGGCACCATTTTTGAGTGAATTGCCAAAAGTCAGATTTTTGCTGAAATTGTGACCCCGGGGCTAAGGGATTTTTTCAAAAGAATCTTTTCTGCCGGTTAAGTTTTCGAGGGCTGATTTCTTGTCCTGTGTTAGAAAGCCTTCTGTTTCGACTGCCAAAGCTTTCAGGGGAGCATTTGCAAGCTTCTGGCACCATTTTTGAGTGCATTGCCAAAAGTCAGATTTTTGCTGAAATTGTGACCCCGGGGCTTAGGGATTTTTTCAAAAGAATCTTTTCCGCCGGTTAAGTTTTCGAGGGCTGATTTCTTGTCCTGTGTAAGAAAGCCTTCTGTTTCGACTGCCAAAGCATTCAGGGGAGCATTTGCAAGCTTCTGGCACCATTTTTGAGTGAATTGCCAAAAGTCAGATTTTTGATGAAATTGTGACCCCGGGGCTTAGGGATTTTTTCAAAAAAATCTTTTCCGCCGGTTAAGTTTTCGAGGGCTGATTTCTTGTCCTGTGTTAGAAAGCCTTCTGTTTCGACTGCCAAAGCTTTCAGGGGAGCATTTGCAAGCTTCTGGCACCATTTTTGAGTGAATTGCCAAAAGTCAGATTTTTGCTGAAATTGTGACCCCGGGCCTTAGGGATTTTTTCAAAAAAATCTTTTCCGCTGGTTAAGTTTTCAAGGGCTGATTTCTTGTCCTGTGAGAGAAAGCCTTCTGTTTCGACTGCCAAAGATTTCAGGGGAGCATTTGCAAGCTGCTGGCACCATTTTTGAGTGAATTGCCAAAAGTCAGATTTTTGCTGAAATTGTGACCCCGGGGCTTAGGGATTTTTTCAAAAAAATCTTTTCCGCCGGTTAAGTTTTGGAGGGCTGATTTCTTGTCCTGTGATAGAAAGCCTTCTGTTTCGACTGCCAAAGCTTTCAGGGGAGCATTTGCAAGCTTCTGGCACCATTTTTGAGTGAATTGCCAAAAGTCAGATTTTTGCTGAAATTGTGACCCCGGGGCTTAGGGATTTTTTCAAAACAATCTTTTCCGCCGGTTAATTTTTGGAGGGCTGCTTTCTTGTCCTGTGATAGAAAGCCTTATGTTTCGACTGCCAAAGCTTTTAGGGGAGCATTTGCAAGCTTCTGGCACCATTTTTGAGTGAATTGCCAAAAGTCAGATTTTTGCTGAAATTGTGACCCCGGGGCTTAGGGATTTTTTCAAAAAAATCTTTTCCGCCGGTTAAGTTTTCGAGGGCTGATTTCTTGTCCTGTGTTAGAAAGCCTTCTGTTTCGACTGCCAAAGCTTTCAGGGGAGCATTTGCAAGCTTCTGGCACCATTTTTGAGTGAATTGCCAAAAGTCAGATTTTTGATGAAATTGTGACCCCGGGGCTTAGGGATTTTTTCAAAAAAATCTTTTCCGCCGGTTAAGTTTTCAAGGGCTGATTTCTTGTCCTGTGATAGAAAGCCTTCTGTTTCGACTGCCAAAGCTTTCAGGGGAGCATTTGCAAGCTGCTGGCACCATTTTTGAGTGAATTGCCAAAAGTCAGATTTTTGATGAAATTGTGACCCCGGGGCTTAGGGATTTTTTCAAAAAAATCTTTTCCGCCGGTTAAGTTTTCAAGGGCTGATTTCTTGTCCTGTGATAGAAAGCCTTCTGTTTCGACTGCCAAAGCTTTCAGGGGAGCATTTGCAAGCTTCTGGCACCATTTTTGAGTGAATTGCCAAAAGTCAGATTTTTGCTGAAATTGTGACCCCGGGGCTTAGGGATTTTTTCAAAAAAATCTTTTCCGCCGGTTAAGTTTTCGAGGGCTGATTTCTTGTCCTGTGATAGAAAGCCTTCTGTTTCGACTGCCAAAGCTTTCAGGGGAGCATTTGCAAGCTTCTGGCACCATTTTTGAGTGAATTGCCAAAAGTCAGATTTTTGCTGAAATTGTGACCCCGGGGCTTAGGGATTTTTTCAAAAAAATCTTTTCCGCCGGTTAATTTTTGGAGGGCTGATTTCTTGTCCTGTGATAGAAAGCCTTCTGTTTCGACTGCCAAAGCTTTCAGGGGAGCATTTGCAAGCTTCTGGCAGCATTTTTGAGTGAATTGCCAAAAGTCAGATTTTTGCTGAAATTGTGACCCCGGGGCTTAGGGATTTTTTCAAAAAAATCTTTTCCGCCGGTTAAGTTTTGGAGGGCTGATTTCTTGTCCTGTGATAGAAAGCCGCCTGTTTCGACTGCCAAAGCTTCCAGGAGAGCATTTGCAAGCTTCTGGCACCATTTTTGAGTGAATTGCCAAAAGTCAAATTTTTGCTGAAATTGTGACCCCCGGGGCTTAGGGATTTTTTCAAAAAAATCTTTTCCGCCGGTTAAGTTTTGGAGGGCTGATTTCTTGTCCTGTGTTAGAAAGCCTTCTGTTTCGACTGCCAAAGCTTTCAGGGGAGCATTTGCAATCTTCTGGCACCATTTTTGAGTGAATTGCCAAAAGTCAGATTTTTGCTGAAATTGTGACCCCAGTGCTTAGGGATTTTTTCAAAAAAATCTTTTCCGCCGGTTAGGTTTTGGAGGGCTGATTCCTTGTCCTGTGATAGAAAGCCTTCTGTTTCGACTGCCAAAGCTTTCAGGGGAGCATTTGCAAGCTTCTGGCACCATTTTGGAGTGAATTGCCAAAAGTCAGATTTTTGCTGAAATTGTGACTCCGGGGCTTAGGGATTTTTTCAAAAAAATCTTTTGCGCCGGTTAAGTTTTGGAGGGCTGATTTCTTGTCCTGTGTTAGAAAGCCTTCTGTTTTGACTGCCAAAGCTTTCAGGGGAGCATTTGCAATCCTCTGGCACCATTTTTGAGTGAATTGCCAAAAGTCAGATTTTTGCTGAAATTGTGACCCCGGGGCTTAGGGATTTTTTCAAAAAAATCTTTTCCGCCGGTTAAGTTTTCGAGGGCTGATTTCTTGTCCTGTGTTAGAAAGCCTTCTGTTTCGACTGCCAAAGCTTTCAGGGGAGCATTTGCAAGCTTCTGGCACCATTTTTGAGTGAATTGCCAAAAGTCAGATTTTTGCTGAAATTGTGACCCCGGGCCTTAGGGATTTTTTCAAAAAAATCTTTTCCGCCGGTTAAGTTTTCAAGGGCTGATTTCTTGTCCTGTGAGAGAAAGCCTTCTGTTTCGACTGCCAAAGCTTTCAGGGGAGCATTTGCAAGCTGCTGGCACCATTTTTGAGTGAATTGCCAAAAGTCAGATTTTTGCTGAAATTGTGACCCCGGGGCTTAGGGATTTTTTCAAAAAAATCTTTTCCGCCGGTTAAGTTTTGGAGGGCTGATTTCTTGTCCTGTGATAGAAAGCCTTCTGTTTCGACTGCCAAAGCTTTCAGGGGAGCATTTGCAAGCTTCTGGCACCATTTTTGAGTGAATTGCCAAAAGTCAGATTTTTGCTGAAATTGTGACCCCGGGGCTTAGGGATTTTTTCAAAACAATCTTTTCCGCCGGTTAATTTTTGGAGGGCTGCTTTCTTGTCCTGTGATAGAAAGCCTTATGTTTCGACTGCCAAAGCTTTTAGGGGAGCATTTGCAAGCTTCTGGCACCATTTTTGAGTGAATTGCCAAAAGTCAGATTTTTGCTGAAATTGTGACCCCGGGGCTTAGGGATTTTTTCAAAAAAATCTTTTCCGCCGGTTAAGTTTTCGAGGGCTGATTTCTTGTCCTGTGTTAGAAAGCCTTCTGTTTCGACTGCCAAAGCTTTCAGGGGAGCATTTGCAAGCTTCTGGCACCATTTTTGAGTGAATTGCCAAAAGTCAGATTTTTGATGAAATTGTGACCCCGGGGCTTAGGGATTTTTTCAAAAAAATCTTTTCCGCCGGTTAAGTTTTCAAGGGCTGATTTCTTGTCCTGTGATAGAAAGCCTTCTGTTTCGACTGCCAAAGCTTTCAGGGGAGCATTTGCAAGCTGCTGGCACCATTTTTGAGTGAATTGCCAAAAGTCAGATTTTTGATGAAATTGTGACCCCGGGGCTTAGGGATTTTTTCAAAAAAATCTTTTCCGCCGGTTAAGTTTTGGAGGGCTGATTTCTTGTCCTGTGATAGAAAGCCTTCTGTTTCGACTGCCAAAGCTTTCAGGGGAGCATTTGCAAGCTTCTGGCAGCATTTTTGAGTGAATTGCCAAAAGTCAGATTTTTGCTGAAATTGTGACCCCGGGGCTTAGGGATTTTTTCAAAAGAATCTTTTCTGCCGGTTAAGTTTTCGAGGGCTGATTTCTTGTCCTGTGATATTAAGCCTTCTGTTTCGACTGCCAAAGCTTTCAGGGGAGCATTTGCAAGCTTCTGGCACCATTTTTGAGTGAATTGCCAAAAGTCAGATTTTTGATGAAATTGTGACCCCGGGGCTTAGGGATTTTTTCAAAAGAATCTTTTCCGCCGGTTAAGTTTTGGAGGGCTGATTTCTTGTCCTGTGATAGAAAGCCTTCTGTTTCGACTGCCAAAGCTTTCAGGGGAGCATTTGCAAGCTTCTGGCACCATTTTTGAGTGAATTGCCAAAAGTCAGATTTTTGCTGAAATTGTGACCCCGGGGCTTAGGGATTTTTTCAAAACAATCTTTTCCGCCGGTTAATTTTTGGAGGGCTGATTTCTTGTCCTGTGATAGAAAGCCTTATGTTTCGACTGCCAAAGCTTTCAGGGGAGCATTTGCAAGCTTCTGGCACCATTTTTGAGTGAATTGCCAAAAGTCAGATTTTTGCTGAAATTGTGACCCCGGGGCTTAGGGATTTTTTCAAAAAAATCTTTTCCGCCGGTTAAGTTTTCAAGGGCTGATTTCTTGTCCTGTGATAGAAAGCCTTCTGTTTCGACTGCCAAAGCTTTCAGGGGAGCATTTGCAAGCTTCTGGCACCATTTTTGAGTGAATTGCCAAAAGTCAGATTTTTGCTGAAATAGGGATTTTTTCAAAAAAATCTTTTCCGCCGGTTAAGTTTTGGAGGGCTGATTTCTTGTCCTGTGATATTAAGCCGCCTGTTTCGACTGCCAAAGCTTCCAGGAGAGCATTTGCAAGCTTCTGGCACCATTTTTGAGTGAATTGCCAAAAGTCAAATTTTTGCTGAAATTGTGACCCCCGGGGCTTAGGGATTTTTTCAAAAAAATCTTTTCCGCCGGTTAAGTTTTGGAGGGCTGATTTCTTGTCCTGTGTTAGAAAGCCTTCTGTTTCGACTGCCAAAGCTTTCAGGGGAGCATTTGCAATCTTCTGGCACCATTTTTGAGTGAATTGCCAAAAGTCAGATTTTTGCTGAAATTGTGACCCCAGTGCTTAGGGATTTTTTCAAAAAAATCTTTTCCGCCGGTTAGGTTTTGGAGGGCTGATTTCTTGTCCTGTGATAGAAAGCCTTCTGTTTCGACTGCCAAAGCTTTCAGGGGAGCATTTGCAAGCTTCTGGCACCATTTTGGAGTGAATTGCCAAAAGTCAGATTTTTGCTGAAATTGTGACTCCGGGGCTTAGGGATTTTTTCAAAAAAATCTTTTGCGCCGGTTAAGTTTTGGAGGGCTGATTTCTTGTCCTGTGTTAGAAAGCCTTCTGTTTTGACTGCCAAAGCTTTCAGGGGAGCATTTGCAATCCTCTGGCACCATTTTTGAGTGAATTGCCAAAAGTCAGATTTTTGCTGAAATTGTGACCCCAGTGCTTAGGGATTTTTTCAAAAAAATCTTTTCCGCCGGTTAAGTTTTGGAGGGCTGATTACTTGTCCTGTGATAGAAAGCCTTCTGTTTCGACTGCCAAAGCTTTCAGGGGAGCATTTGCAAGCTTCTGGCACCATTTTTGAGTGAATTGCCAAAAGTCAGATTTTTTATGAAATTGTGACCCCGGGGCTTAGGGATTTTTTCAAAAAAATCTTTTCCGCCAGTTAAGTTTTGGAGGGCTAATTTCTTGTCCTGTGATAGAAAGCCTTCTGTTTCGACTGCCAAAGCTTTTAGGGGAGCATTTGCAAGCTTCTGGCACCATTTTTGAGTGAATTGCCAAAAGTCAGATTTTTGCTGAAATTGTGACCCCGGGGCTTAGGGATTTTTTCAAAAGAATCTTTTCCGCCGGTTAAGTTTTCGAGGGCTGATTTCTTGTCCTGTGATAGAAAGCCTTCTCTTTCGACAGCCAAAGCTTTCAGGAGAGCATTTGCAACCGTTTGGCACCATTTTTGTGTGAATTGCCAAAAGTCAGATTTTTGATGAAATTGTGACCCCGGGGCTTAGGGATTTTTTCAAAAAAATCTTTTCCGCCGGTTAAGTTTTGGAGGGCTGATTTCTTGTCCTGTGATAGAAAGCCTTCTGTTTTGACTGCCAAAGCTTTCAGGGGAGCATTTGCAAGCTTCTGGCACCATTTTTGAGTGAATTGCCAAAAGTCAGATTTTTGCTGAAATTGTGACCCCGGGGCTTAGGGATTTTTTCAAAAAAATCTTTTCCGCCGGTTAAGTTTTGGAGGGCTGATTTCTTGTCCTGTGATAGAAAGCCTTCTGTTTCGACTGCCAAAGCTTTCAGGGGAGCATTTGCAAGCTTCTGGCACCATTTTTGAGTGAATTGCCAAAAGTCAGATTTTTGATGAAATTGTGACCCCGGGGCTTAGGGATTTTTTCAAAAAAATCTTTTCCGCCGGTTAAGTTTTGGAGGGCTGATTTCTTGTCCTGTGATAGAAAGCCTTCTGTTTCGACTGCCAAAGCTTTCAGGGGAGCATTTGCAAGCTTCTGGCACCATTTTTGAGTGAATTGCCAAAAGTCAGATTTTTGCTGAAATTGTGACCCCGGGGCTTAGGGATTTTTTCAAAAAAATCTTTTCTGCTGGTTAAGTTTTCGAGGGCTGATTTCTTGTCCTGTGACAGAAAGCCTTCTGTTTCGACTGCCAAAGCTTTCAGGGGAGCATTTGCAAGCTTCTGGCACCATTTTGGAGTGAATTGCCAAAAGTCAGATTTTTGATGAAATTGTGACCCCGGGGCTTAGGGATTTTTTCAAAAAAATCTTTTCCGCCGGTTAAGTTTTCGAGGGCTGATTACTTGTCCTGTGATAGAAAGCCTTCTGTTTCGACTGCCAAAGCTTTCAGGGGAGCATTTGCAAGCTTCTGGCACCATTTTTGAGTGAATTGCCAAAAGTCAGATTTTTGCTGAAATTGTGACCCCGGGGCTTAGGGATTTTTTCAAAAAAATCTTTTCTGCTGGTTAAGTTTTCGAGGGCTGATTTCTTGTCCTGTGACAGAAAGCCTTCTGTTTCGACTGCCAAAGCTTTCAGGGGAGCATTTGCAAGCTTCTGGCACCATTTTGGAGTGAATTGCCAAAAGTCAGATTTTTGATGAAATTGTGACCCCGGGGCTTAGGGATTTTTTCAAAAAAATCTTTTCCGCCGGTTAAGTTTTGGAGGGCTGATTTCTTGTCCTGTAAAAGAAAGCCTTCTGTTTCGACTGCCAAAGCTTTCAGGGGAGCATTTGCAACCGTCTGGCACCATTTTTGAGTGAATTGCCAAAAGTCAGATTTTTGCTGAAATTGTGACCCCGGGGCTTAGGGATTTTTTCAAAAGAATCTTTTCCGCCGGTTAAGTTTTCGAGGGCTGATTTCTTGTCCTGTGATAGAAAGCCTTCTGTTTCGACTGCCAAAGCTTTCAGGGGAGCATTTGCAAGCTTCTGGCACCATTTTTGAGTGAATTGCCAAAAGTCAGATTTTGGATGAAATAGGGATTTTTTCAAAAAAATCTTTTCCGCCGGTTAAGTTTTGGAGGGCTGATTTCTTGTCCTGTGATATTAAGCCGCCTGTTTCGACTGCCAAAGCTTCCAGGAGAGCATTTGCAAGCTTCTGGCACCATTTTTGAGTGAATTGCCAAAAGTCAAATTTTTGCTGAAATTGTGACCCCCGGGGCTTAGGGATTTTTTCAAAAAAATCTTTTCCGCCGGTTAAATTTTGGAGGGCTGATTTCTTGTCCTGTGTTAGAAAGCCTTCTGTTTCGACTGCCAAAGCTTTCAGGGGAGCATTTGCAATCTTCTGGCACCATTTTTGAGGGAATTGCAAAAAGTCAGATTTTTGCTGAAATTGTGACCCCAGTGCTTAGGGATTTTTTCAAAAAAATCTTTTCCGCCGGTTAGGTTTTGGAGGGCTGATTTCTTGTCCTGTGATAGAAAGCCTTCTGTTTCGACTGCCAAAGCTTTCAGGGGAGCATTTGCAAGCTTCTGGCACCATTTTGGAGTGAATTGCCAAAAGTCAGATTTTTGCTGAAATTGTGACTCCGGGGCTTAGGGATTTTTTCAAAAAAATCTTTTGCGCCGGTTAAGTTTTGGAGGGCTGATTTCTTGTCCTGTGTTAGAAAGCCTTCTGTTTTGACTGCCAAAGCTTTCAGGGGAGCATTTGCAATCCTCTGGCACCATTTTTGAGTGAATTGCCAAAAGTCAGATTTTTTATGAAATTGTGACCCCGGGGCTTAGGGATTTTTTCAAAAGAATCTTTTCCGCCGGTTAAGTTTTCGAGGGCTGATTTCTTGTCCTGTGATAGAAAGCCTTCTGTTTCGACTGCCAAAGCTTTCAGGGGAGCATTTGCAAGCTTCTGGCACCATTTTTGAGTGAATTGCCAAAAGTCAGATTTTTGCTGAAATTGTGACCCCGGGGCTTAGGGATTTTTTCAAAAGAATCTTTTCCGCCGGTTAAGTTTTCGAGGGCTGATTTCTTGTCCTGTGATAGAAAGCCTTCTCTTTCGACAGCCAAAGCTTTCAGGAGAGCATTTGCAACCGTTTGGCACCATTTTTGTGTGAATTGCCAAAAGTCAGATTTTTGATGAAATTGTGACCCCGGGGCTTAGGGATTTTTTCAAAAAAATCTTTTCCGCCGGTTAAGTTTTGGAGGGCTGATTTCTTGTCCTGTGATAGAAAGCCTTCTGTTTTGACTGCCAAAGCTTTCAGGGGAGCATTTGCAAGCTTCTGGCACCATTTTTGAGTGAATTGCCAAAAGTCAGATTTTTGCTGAAATTGTGACCCCGGGGCTTAGGGATTTTTTCAAAAAAATCTTTTCCGCCGGTTAAGTTTTGGAGGGCTGATTTCTTGTCCTGTGATAGAAAGCCTTCTGTTTCGACTGCCAAAGCTTTCAGGGGAGCATTTGCAAGCTTCTGGCACCATTTTTGAGTGAATTGCCAAAAGTCAGATTTTTGATGAAATTGTGACCCCGGGGCTTAGGGATTTTTTCAAAAAAATCTTTTCCGCCGGTTAAGTTTTGGAGGGCTGATTTCTTGTCCTGTGATAGAAAGCCTTCTGTTTCGACTGCCAAAGCTTTCAGGGGAGCATTTGCAAGCTTCTGGCACCATTTTTGAGTGAATTGCCAAAAGTCAGATTTTTGCTGAAATTGTGACCCCGGGGCTTAGGGATTTTTTCAAAAAAATCTTTTCTGCTGGTTAAGTTTTCGAGGGCTGATTTCTTGTCCTGTGACAGAAAGCCTTCTGTTTCGACTGCCAAAGCTTTCAGGGGAGCATTTGCAAGCTTCTGGCACCATTTTGGAGTGAATTGCCAAAAGTCAGATTTTTGATGAAATTGTGACCCCGGGGCTTAGGGATTTTTTCAAAAAAATCTTTTCCGCCGGTTAAGTTTTCGAGGGCTGATTACTTGTCCTGTGATAGAAAGCCTTCTGTTTCGACTGCCAAAGCTTTCAGGGGAGCATTTGCAAGCTTCTGGCACCATTTTTGAGTGAATTGCCAAAAGTCAGATTTTTGCTGAAATTGTGACCCCGGGGCTTAGGGATTTTTTCAAAAAAATCTTTTCCGCCGGTTAAGTTTTGGAGGGCTGATTTCTTGTCCTGTAATAGAAAGCCTTCTGTTTCGACTGCCAAAGCTTTCAGGGGAGCATTTGCAACCGTCTGGCACCATTTTTGAGTGAATTGCCAAAAGTCAGATTTTTGCTGAAATTGTGACCCCGGGGCTTAGGGATTTTTTCAAAAGAATCTTTTCCGCCGGTTAAGTTTTCGAGGGCTGATTTCTTGTCCTGTGATAGAAAGCCTTCTGTTTCGACTGCCAAAGCTTTCAGGGGAGCATTTGCAAGCTTCTGGCACCATTTTTGAGTGAATTGCCAAAAGTCAGATTTTGGATGAAATAGGGATTTTTTCAAAAAAATCTTTTCCGCCGGTTAAGTTTTGGAGGGCTGATTTCTTGTCCTGTGATATTAAGCCGCCTGTTTCGACTGCCAAAGCTTCCAGGAGAGCATTTGCAAGCTTCTGGCACCATTTTTGAGTGAATTGCCAAAAGTCAAATTTTTGCTGAAATTGTGACCCCCGGGGCTTAGGGATTTTTTCAAAAAAATCTTTTCCGCCGGTTAAGTTTTGGAGGGCTGATTTCTTGTCCTGTGTTAGAAAGCCTTCTGTTTCGACTGCCAAAGCTTTCAGGGGAGCATTTGCAATCTTCTGGCACCATTTTTGAATGAATTGCCAAAAGTCAGATTTTTGCTGAAATTGTGACCCCAGTGCTTAGGGATTTTTTCAAAAAAATCTTTTCCGCCGGTTAAGTTTTGGAGGGCTGATTTCTTGTCCTGTGATAGAAAGCCTTCTGTTTCGACTGCCAAAGCTTCCAGGAGAGCATTTGCAAGCTTCTGGCACCATTTTTGAGTGAATTGCCAAAAGTCAAATTTTTGCTGAAATTGTGACCCCCGGGGCTTAGGGATTTTTTCAAAAAAATCTTTTCCGCCGGTTAAGTTTTGGAGGGCTGATTTCTTGTCCTGTGTTAGAAAGCCTTCTGTTTCAACTGCCAAAGCTTTCAGGGGAGCATTTGCAATCTTCTGGCACCAT
Organism: Podarcis bocagei; assembly: GCF_964188305.1. Lineage (NCBI taxonomy): Eukaryota > Metazoa > Chordata > Lepidosauria > Squamata > Lacertidae > Podarcis > Podarcis bocagei. The sequence goes on along the minus strand of NW_027670225.1, from coordinate 38,846 downwards.
TTTTGAGTGAATTGCCAAAAGTCAGATTTTTGCTGAAATTGTGACCCCAGTGCTTAGGGATTTTTTCAAAAAAATCTTTTCCGCCGGTTAGGTTTTGGAGGGCTGATTTCTTGTCCTGTGATAGAAAGCCTTCTGTTTCGACTGCCAAAGCTTTCAGGGGAGCATTTGCAAGCTTCTGGCACCATTTTGGAGTGAATTGCCAAAAGTCAGATTTTTGCTGAAATTGTGACTCCGGGGCTTAGGGATTTTTTCAAAAAAATCTTTTGCGCCGGTTAAGTTTTGGAGGGCTGATTTCTTGTCCTGTGTTAGAAAGCCTTCTGTTTTGACTGCCAAAGCTTTCAGGGGAGCATTTGCAATCCTCTGGCACCATTTTTGAGTGAATTGCCAAAAGTCAGATTTTTGCTGAAATTGTGACCCCAGTGCTTAGGGATTTTTTCAAAAAAATCTTTTCCGCCGGTTAAGTTTTGGAGGGCTGATTACTTGTCCTGTGATAGAAAGCCTTCTGTTTCGACTGCCAAAGCTTTCAGGGGAGCATTTGCAAGCTTCTGGCACCATTTTTGAGTGAATTGCCAAAAGTCAGATTTTTTATGAAATTGTGACCCCAAGGCTTAGGGATTTTTTCAAAAAAATCTTTTCCGCCAGTTAAGTTTTGGAGGGCTAATTTCTTGTCCTGTGATAGAAAGCCTTCTGTTTCGACTGCCAAAGCTTTTAGGGGAGCATTTGCAAGCTTCTGGCACCATTTTTGAGTGAATTGCCAAAAGTCAGATTTTTGCTGAAATTGTGACCCCGGGGCTTAGGGATTTTTTCAAAAGAATCTTTTCCGCCGGTTAAGTTTTGGAGGGCTGATTTCTTGTCCTGTGTTAGAAAGCCTTCTGTTTCAACTGCCAAAGCTTTCAGGGGAGCATTTGCAATCTTCTGGCACCATTTTTGAGTGAATTGCCAAAAGTCAGATTTTTGCTGAAATTGTGACCCCAGTGCTTAGGGATTTTTTCAAAAAAATCTTTTCCGCCGGTTAGGTTTTGGAGGGCTGATTTCTTGTCCTGTGATAGAAAGCCTTCTGTTTCGACTGCCAAAGCTTTCAGGGGAGCATTTGCAAGCTTCTGGCACCATTTTGGAGTGAATTGCCAAAAGTCAGATTTTTGCTGAAATTGTGACTCCGGGGCTTAGGGATTTTTTCAAAAAAATCTTTTGCGCCGGTTAAGTTTTGGAGGGCTGATTTCTTGTCCTGTGACAGAAAGCCTTCTGTTTCGACTGCCAAAGCTTTCAGGGGAGCATTTGAAAGCTTCTGGCACCATTTTGGAGTGAATTGCCAAAAGTCAGATTTTTGATGAAATTGTGACCCCGGGGCTTAGGGATTTTTTCAAAAAAATCTTTTCCGCCGGTTAAGTTTTCGAGGGCTGATTACTTGTCCTGTGATAGAAAGCCTTCTGTTTCGACTGCCAAAGCTTTCAGGGGAGCATTTGCAAGCTTCTGGCACCATTTTTGAGTGAATTGCCAAAAGTCAGATTTTTGCTGAAATTGTGACCCCGGGGCTTAGGGATTTTTTCAAAAAAATCTTTTCCGCCGGTTAAGTTTTGGAGGGCTGATTTCTTGTCCTGTAATAGAAAGCCTTCTGTTTCGACTGCCAAAGCTTTCAGGGGAGCATTTGCAACCGTCTGGCACCATTTTTGAGTGAATTGCCAAAAGTCAGATTTTTGCTGAAATTGTGACCCCGGGGCTTAGGGATTTTTTCAAAAGAATCTTTTCCGCCGGTTAAGTTTTCGAGGGCTGATTTCTTGTCCTGTGATAGAAAGCCTTCTGTTTCGACTGCCAAAGCTTTCAGGGGAGCATTTGCAAGCTTCTGGCACCATTTTTGAGTGAATTGCCAAAAGTCAGATTTTGGCTGAAATAGGGATTTTTTCAAAAAAATCTTTTCCGCCGGTTAAGTTTTGGAGGGCTGATTTCTTGTCCTGTGATATTAAGCCGCCTGTTTCGACTGCCAAAGCTTCCAGGAGAGCATTTGCAATCTTCTGGCACCATTTTTGAATGAATTGCCAAAAGTCAGATTTTTGCTGAAATTGTGACCCCAGTGCTTAGGGATTTTTTCAAAAAAATCTTTTCCGCCGGTTAAGTTTTGGAGGGCTGATTTCTTGTCCTGTGATAGAAAGCCTTCTGTTTCGACTGCCAAAGCTTCCAGGAGAGCATTTGCAAGCTTCTGGCACCATTTTTGAGTGAATTGCCAAAAGTCAAATTTTTGCTGAAATTGTGACCCCCGGGGCTTAGGGATTTTTTCAAAAAAATCTTTTCCGCCGGTTAAGTTTTGGAGGGCTGATTTCTTGTCCTGTGTTAGAAAGCCTTCTGTTTCAACTGCCAAAGCTTTCAGGGGAGCATTTGCAATCTTCTGGCACCATTTTTGAGTGAATTGCCAAAAGTCAGATTTTTGCTGAAATTGTGACCCCAGTGCTTAGGGATTTTTTCAAAAAAATCTTTTCCGCCGGTTAGGTTTTGGAGGGCTGATTTCTTGTCCTGTGATAGAAAGCCTTCTGTTTCGACTGCCAAAGCTTTCAGGGGAGCATTTGCAAGCTTCTGGCACCATTTTGGAGTGAATTGCCAAAAGTCAGATTTTTGCTGAAATTGTGACTCCGGGGCTTAGGGATTTTTTCAAAAAAATCTTTTGCGCCGGTTAAGTTTTGGAGGGCTGATTTCTTGTCCTGTGTTAGAAAGCCTTCTGTTTTGACTGCCAAAGCTTTCAGGGGAGCATTTGCAATCCTCTGGCACCATTTTTGAGTGAATTGCCAAAAGTCAGATTTTTGCTGAAATTGTGACCCCAGTGCTTAGGGATTTTTTCAAAAAAATCTTTTCCGCCGGTTAAGTTTTGGAGGGCTGATTACTTGTCCTGTGATAGAAAGCCTTCTGTTTCGACTGCCAAAGCTTTCAGGGGAGCATTTGCAAGCTTCTGGCACCATTTTTGAGTGAATTGCCAAAAGTCAGATTTTTTATGAAATTGTGACCCCAAGGCTTAGGGATTTTTTCAAAAAAATCTTTTCCGCCAGTTAAGTTTTGGAGGGCTAATTTCTTGTCCTGTGATAGAAAGCCTTCTGTTTCGACTGCCAAAGCTTTTAGGGGAGCATTTGCAAGCTTCTGGCACCATTTTTGAGTGAATTGCCAAAAGTCAGATTTTTGCTGAAATTGTGACCCCGGGGCTTAGGGATTTTTTCAAAAGAATCTTTTCCGCCGGTTAAGTTTTGGAGGGCTGATTTCTTGTCCTGTGTTAGAAAGCCTTCTGTTTCAACTGCCAAAGCTTTCAGGGGAGCATTTGCAATCTTCTGGCACCATTTTTGAGTGAATTGCCAAAAGTCAGATTTTTGCTGAAATTGTGACCCCAGTGCTTAGGGATTTTTTCAAAAAAATCTTTTCCGCCGGTTAGGTTTTGGAGGGCTGATTTCTTGTCCTGTGATAGAAAGCCTTCTGTTTCGACTGCCAAAGCTTTCAGGGGAGCATTTGCAAGCTTCTGGCACCATTTTGGAGTGAATTGCCAAAAGTCAGATTTTTGCTGAAATTGTGACTCCGGGGCTTAGGGATTTTTTCAAAAAAATCTTTTGCGCCGGTTAAGTTTTGGAGGGCTGATTTCTTGTCCTGTGACAGAAAGCCTTCTGTTTCGACTGCCAAAGCTTTCAGGGGAGCATTTGCAAGCTTCTGGCACCATTTTGGAGTGAATTGCCAAAAGTCAGATTTTTGATGAAATTGTGACCCCGGGGCTTAGGGATTTTTTCAAAAAAATCTTTTCCGCCGGTTAAGTTTTCGAGGGCTGATTACTTGTCCTGTGATAGAAAGCCTTCTGTTTCGACTGCCAAAGCTTTCAGGGGAGCATTTGCAAGCTTCTGGCACCATTTTTGAGTGAATTGCCAAAAGTCAGATTTTTGCTGAAATTGTGACCCCGGGGCTTAGGGATTTTTTCAAAAAAATCTTTTCCGCCGGTTAAGTTTTGGAGGGCTGATTTCTTGTCCTGTAATAGAAAGCCTTCTGTTTCGACTGCCAAAGCTTTCAGGGGAGCATTTGCAACCGTCTGGCACCATTTTTGAGTGAATTGCCAAAAGTCAGATTTTTGCTGAAATTGTGACCCCGGGGCTTAGGGATTTTTTCAAAAGAATCTTTTCCGCCGGTTAAGTTTTCGAGGGCTGATTTCTTGTCCTGTGATAGAAAGCCTTCTGTTTCGACTGCCAAAGCTTTCAGGGGAGCATTTGCAAGCTTCTGGCACCATTTTTGAGTGAATTGCCAAAAGTCAGATTTTGGCTGAAATAGGGATTTTTTCAAAAAAATCTTTTCCGCCGGTTAAGTTTTGGAGGGCTGATTTCTTGTCCTGTGATATTAAGCCGCCTGTTTCGACTGCCAAAGCTTCCAGGAGAGCATTTGCAAGCTTCTGGCACCATTTTTGAGTGAATTGCCAAAAGTCAAATTTTTGCTGAAATTGTGACCCCCGGGGCTTAGGGATTTTTTCAAAAAAATCTTTTCCGCCGGTTAAGTTTTGGAGGGCTGATTTCTTGTCCTGTGTTAGAAAGCCTTCTGTTTCGACTGCCAAAGCTTTCAGGGGAGCATTTGCAATCTTCTGGCACCATTTTTGAATGAATTGCCAAAAGTCAGATTTTTGCTGAAATTGTGACCCCAGTGCTTAGGGATTTTTTCAAAAAAATCTTTTCCGCCGGTTAAGTTTTGGAGGGCTGATTTCTTGTCCTGTGATAGAAAGCCTTCTGTTTCGACTGCCAAAGCTTCCAGGAGAGCATTTGCAAGCTTCTGGCACCATTTTTGAGTGAATTGCCAAAAGTCAAATTTTTGCTGAAATTGTGACCCCCGGGGCTTAGGGATTTTTTCAAAAAAATCTTTTCCGCCGGTTAAGTTTTGGAGGGCTGATTTCTTGTCCTGTGTTAGAAAGCCTTCTGTTTCAACTGCCAAAGCTTTCAGGGGAGCATTTGCAATCTTCTGGCACCATTTTTGAGTGAATTGCCAAAAGTCAGATTTTTGCTGAAATTGTGACCCCAGTGCTTAGGGATTTTTTCAAAAAAATCTTTTCCGCCGGTTAGGTTTTGGAGGGCTGATTTCTTGTCCTGTGATAGAAAGCCTTCTGTTTCGACTGCCAAAGCTTTCAGGGGAGCATTTGCAAGCTTCTGGCACCATTTTGGAGTGAATTGCCAAAAGTCAGATTTTTGCTGAAATTGTGACTCCGGGGCTTAGGGATTTTTTCAAAAAAATCTTTTGCGCCGGTTAAGTTTTGGAGGGCTGATTTCTTGTCCTGTGTTAGAAAGCCTTCTGTTTTGACTGCCAAAGCTTTCAGGGGAGCATTTGCAATCCTCTGGCACCATTTTTGAGTGAATTGCCAAAAGTCAGATTTTTGCTGAAATTGTGACCCCAGTGCTTAGGGATTTTTTCAAAAAAATCTTTTCCGCCGGTTAAGTTTTGGAGGGCTGATTACTTGTCCTGTGATAGAAAGCCTTCTGTTTCGACTGCCAAAGCTTTCAGGGGAGCATTTGCAAGCTTCTGGCACCATTTTTGAGTGAATTGCCAAAAGTCAGATTTTTTATGAAATTGTGACCCCAAGGCTTAGGGATTTTTTCAAAAAAATCTTTTCCGCCAGTTAAGTTTTGGAGGGCTAATTTCTTGTCCTGTGATAGAAAGCCTTCTGTTTCGACTGCCAAAGCTTTTAGGGGAGCATTTGCAAGCTTCTGGCACCATTTTTGAGTGAATTGCCAAAAGTCAGATTTTTGCTGAAATTGTGACCCCGGGGCTTAGGGATTTTTTCAAAAGAATCTTTTCCGCCGGTTAAGTTTTGGAGGGCTGATTTCTTGTCCTGTGTTAGAAAGCCTTCTGTTTCAACTGCCAAAGCTTTCAGGGGAGCATTTGCAATCTTCTGGCACCATTTTTGAGTGAATTGCCAAAAGTCAGATTTTTGCTGAAATTGTGACCCCAGTGCTTAGGGATTTTTTCAAAAAAATCTTTTCCGCCGGTTAGGTTTTGGAGGGCTGATTTCTTGTCCTGTGATAGAAAGCCTTCTGTTTCGACTGCCAAAGCTTTCAGGGGAGCATTTGCAAGCTTCTGGCACCATTTTGGAGTGAATTGCCAAAAGTCAGATTTTTGCTGAAATTGTGACTCCGGGGCTTAGGGATTTTTTCAAAAAAATCTTTTGCGCCGGTTAAGTTTTGGAGGGCTGATTTCTTGTCCTGTGTTAGAAAGCCTTCTGTTTTGACTGCCAAAGCTTTCAGGGGAGCATTTGCAATCCTCTGGCACCATTTTTGAGTGAATTGCCAAAAGTCAGATTTTTGCTGAAATTGTGACCCCAGTGCTTAGGGATTTTTTCAAAAAAATCTTTTCCGCCGGTTAAGTTTTGGAGGGCTGATTACTTGTCCTGTGATAGAAAGCCTTCTGTTTCGACTGCCAAAGCTTTCAGGGGAGCATTTGCAAGCTTCTGGCACCATTTTTGAGTGAATTGCCAAAAGTCAGATTTTTTATGAAATTGTGACCCCAAGGCTTAGGGATTTTTTCAAAAAAATCTTTTCCGCCAGTTAAGTTTTGGAGGGCTAATTTCTTGTCCTGTGATAGAAAGCCTTCTGTTTCGACTGCCAAAGCTTTTAGGGGAGCATTTGCAAGCTTCTGGCACCATTTTTGAGTGAATTGCCAAAAGTCAGATTTTTGCTGAAATTGTGACCCCGGGGCTTAGGGATTTTTTCAAAAGAATCTTTTCCGCCGGTTAAGTTTTGGAGGGCTGATTTCTTGTCCTGTGTTAGAAAGCCTTCTGTTTCGACTGCCAAAGCTTTCAGGGGAGCATTTGCAATCTTCTGGCACCATTTTTGAGTGAATTGCCAAAAGTCAGATTTTTGCTGAAATTGTGACCCCAGTGCTTAGGGATTTTTTCAAAAAAATCTTTTCCGCCGGTTAGGTTTTGGAGGGCTGATTTCTTGTCCTGTGTTAGAAAGCCTTCTGTTTTGACTGCCAAAGCTTTCAGGGGAGCATTTGCAATCCTCTGGCACCATTTTTGAGTGAATTGCCAAAAGTCAGATTTTTGCTGAAATTGTGACCCCAGTGCTTAGGGATTTTTTCAAAAAATCTTTTCCGCCGGTTAAGTTTTGGAGGGCTGATTACTTGTCCTGTGATAGAAAGCCTTCTGTTTCGACTGCCAAAGCTTTCAGGGGAGCATTTGCAAGCTTCTGGCACCATTTTTGAGTGAATTGCCAAAAGTCAGATTTTTTATGAAATTGTGACCCCGGGGCTTAGGGATTTTTTCAAAAGAATCTTTTCCGCCGGTTAAGTTTTCGAGGGCTGATTTCTTGTCCTGTGATAGAAAGCCTTCTGTTTCGACTGCCAAAGCTTTCAGGGGAGCATTTGCAAGCTTCTGGCACCATTTTTGAGTGAATTGCCAAAAGTCAGATTTTTGCTGAAATTGTGACCCCGGGGCTTAGGGATTTTTTCAAAAGAATCTTTTCCGCCGGTTAAGTTTTCGAGGGCTGATTTCTTGTCCTGTGATAGAAAGCCTTCTCTTTCGACAGCCAAAGCTTTCAGGAGAGCATTTGCAACCGTTTGGCACCATTTTTGTGTGAATTGCCAAAAGTCAGATTTTTGATGAAATTGTGACCCCGGGGCTTAGGGATTTTTTCAAAAAAATCTTTTCCGCCGGTTAAGTTTTGGAGGGCTGATTTCTTGTCCTGTGATAGAAAGCCTTCTGTTTTGACTGCCAAAGCTTTCAGGGGAGCATTTGCAAGCTTCTGGCACCATTTTTGAGTGAATTGCCAAAAGTCAGATTTTTGCTGAAATTGTGACCCCGGGGCTTAGGGATTTTTTCAAAAAAATCTTTTCCGCCGGTTAAGTTTTGGAGGGCTGATTTCTTGTCCTGTGATAGAAAGCCTTCTGTTTCGACTGCCAAAGCTTTCAGGGGAGCATTTGCAAGCTTCTGGCACCATTTTTGAGTGAATTGCCAAAAGTCAGATTTTTGATGAAATTGTGACCCCGGGGCTTAGGGATTTTTTCAATAAAATCTTTTCCGCCGGTTAAGTTTTGGAGGGCTGATTTCTTGTCCTGTGATAGAAAGCCTTCTGTTTCGACTGCCAAAGCTTTCAGGGGAGCATTTGCAAGCTTCTGGCACCATTTTTGAGTGAATTGCCAAAAGTCAGATTTTTGCTGAAATTGTGACCCCGGGGCTTAGGGATTTTTTCAAAAAAATCTTTTCTGCTGGTTAAGTTTTCGAGGGCTGATTTCTTGTCCTGTGACAGAAAGCCTTCTGTTTCGACTGCCAAAGCTTTCAGGGGAGCATTTGCAAGCTTCTGGCACCATTTTGGAGTGAATTGCCAAAAGTCAGATTTTTGATGAAATTGTGACCCCGGGGCTTAGGGATTTTTTCAAAAAAATCTTTTCCGCCGGTTAAGTTTTCGAGGGCTGATTACTTGTCCTGTGATAGAAAGCCTTCTGTTTCGACTGCCAAAGCTTTCAGGGGAGCATTTGCAAGCTTCTGGCACCATTTTTGAGTGAATTGCCAAAAGTCAGATTTTTGCTGAAATTGTGACCGCGGGGCTTAGGGATTTTTTCAAAAAAATCTTTTCCGCCGGTTAAGTTTTGGAGGGCTGATTTCTTGTCCTGTAATAGAAAGCCTTCTGTTTCGACTGCCAAAGCTTTCAGGGGAGCATTTGCAACCGTCTGGCACCATTTTTGAGTGAATTGCCAAAAGTCAGATTTTTGCTGAAATTGTGACCCCGGGGCTTAGGGATTTTTTCAAAAGAATCTTTTCCGCCGGTTAAGTTTTCGAGGGCTGATTTCTTGTCCTGTGATAGAAAGCCTTCTGTTTCGACTGCCAAAGCTTTCAGGGGAGCATTTGCAAGCTTCTGGCACCATTTTTGAGTGAATTGCCAAAAGTCAGATTTTGGATGAAATAGGGATTTTTTCAAAAAAATCTTTTCCGCCGGTTAAGTTTTGGAGGGCTGATTTCTTGTCCTGTGATATTAAGCCGCCTGTTTCGACTGCCAAAGCTTCCAGGAGAGCATTTGCAAGCTTCTGGCACCATTTTTGAGTGAATTGCCAAAAGTCAAATTTTTGCTGAAATTGTGACCCCCGGGGCTTAGGGATTTTTTCAAAAAAATCTTTTCCGCCGGTTAAGTTTTAGAGGGCTGATTTCTTGTCCTGTGTTAGAAAGCCTTCTGTTTCGACTGCCAAAGCTTTCAGGGGAGCATTTGCAATCTTCTGGCACCATTTTTGAATGAATTGCCAAAAGTCAGATTTTTGCTGAAATTGTGACCCCAGTGCTTAGGGATTTTTTCAAAAAAATCTTTTCCGCCGGTTAAGTTTTGGAGGGCTGATTTCTTGTCCTGTGATAGAAAGCCTTCTGTTTCGACTGCCAAAGCTTCCAGGAGAGCATTTGCAAGCTTCTGGCACCATTTTTGAGTGAATTGCAAAAAGTCAAATTTTTGCTGAAATTGTGACCCCCGGGGCTTAGGGATTTTTTCAAAAAAATCTTTTCCGCCGGTTAAGTTTTGGAGGGCTGATTTCTTGTCCTGTGTTAGAAAGCCTTCTGTTTCGACTGCCAAAGCTTTCAGGGGAGCATTTGCAATCTTCTGGCACCATTTTTGAGTGAATTGCCAAAAGTCAGATTTTTGCTGAAATTGTGACCCCAGTGCTTAGGGATTTTTTCAAAAAAATCTTTTCCGCCGGTTAGGTTTTGGAGGGCTGATTTCTTGTCCTGTGATAGAAAGCCTTCTGTTTCGACTGCCAAAGCTTTCAGGGGAGCATTTGCAAGCTTCTGGCACCATTTTGGAGTGAATTGCCAAAAGTCAGATTTTTGCTGAAATTGTGACTCCGGGGCTTAGGGATTTTTTCAAAAAAATCTTTTGCGCCGGTTAAGTTTTGGAGGGCTGATTTCTTGTCCTGTGTTAGAAAGCCTTCTGTTTTGACTGCCAAAGCTTTCAGGGGAGCATTTGCAATCCTCTGGCACCATTTTTGAGTGAATTGCCAAAAGTCAGATTTTTGCTGAAATTGTGACCCCAGTGCTTAGGGATTTTTTCAAAAAAATCTTTTCCGCCGGTTAAGTTTTGGAGGGCTGATTACTTGTCCTGTGATAGAAAGCCTTCTGTTTCGACTGCCAAAGCTTTCAGGGGAGCATTTGCAAGCTTCTGGCACCATTTTTGAGTGAATTGCCAAAAGTCAGATTTTTTATGAAATTGTGACCCCGGGGCTTAGGGATTTTTTCAAAAAAATCTTTTCCGCCAGTTAAGTTTTGGAGGGCTAATTTCTTGTCCTGTGATAGAAAGCCTTCTGTTTCGACTGCCAAAGCTTTTAGGGGAGCATTTGCAAGCTTCTGGCACCATTTTTGAGTGAATTGCCAAAAGTCAGATTTTTGCTGAAATTGTGACCCCGGGGCTTAGGGATTTTTTCAAAAGAATCTTTTCCGCCGGTTAAGTTTTCGAGGGCTGATTTCTTGTCCTGTGGTAGAAAGCCTTCTCTTTCGACAGCCAAAGCTTTCAGGAGAGCATTTGCAACCGTTTGGCACCATTTTTGTGTGAATTGCCAAAAGTCAGATTTTTGATGAAATTGTGACCCCGGGGCTTAGGGATTTTTTCAAAAAAATCTTTTCCGCCGGTTAAGTTTTGGAGGGCTGATTTCTTGTCCTGTGATAGAAAGCCTTCTGTTTCGACTGCCAAAGCTTTCAGGGGAGCATTTGCAAGCTTCTGGCACCATTTTTGAGTGAATTGCCAAAAGTCAGATTTTTGATGAAATTGTGACCCCGGGGCTTAGGGATTTTTTCAAAAAAATCTTTTCCGCCGGTTAAGTTTTGGAGGGCTGATTTCTTGTCCTGTGATAGAAAGCCTTCTGTTTCGACTGCCAAAGCTTTCAGGGGAGCATTTGCAAGCTTCTGGCACCATTTTTGAGTGAATTGCCAAAAGTCAGATTTTTGATGAAATTGTGACCCCGGGGCTTAGGGATTTTTTCAATAAAATCTTTTCCGCCGGTTAAGTTTTGGAGGGCTGATTTCTTGTCCTGTGATAGAAAGCCTTCTGTTTCGACTGCCAAAGCTTTCAGGGGAGCATTTGCAAGCTTCTGGCACCATTTTTGAGTGAATTGCCAAAAGTCAGATTTTTGCTGAAATTGTGACCCCGGGGCTTAGGGATTTTTTCAAAAAAATCTTTTCTGCTGGTTAAGTTTTCGAGGGCTGATTTCTTGTCCTGTGACAGAAAGCCTTCTGTTTCGACTGCCAAAGCTTTCAGGGGAGCATTTGCAAGCTTCTGGCACCATTTTGGAGTGAATTGCCAAAAGTCAGATTTTTGATGAAATTGTGACCCCGGGGCTTAGGGATTTTTTCAAAAAAATCTTTTCCGCCGGTTAAGTTTTCGAGGGCTGATTACTTGTCCTGTGATAGAAAGCCTTCTGTTTCGACTGCCAAAGCTTTCAGGGGAGCATTTGCAAGCTTCTGGCACCATTTTTGAGTGAATTGCCAAAAGTCAGATTTTTGCTGAAATTGTGACCCCGGGGCTTAGGGATTTTTTCAAAAAAATCTTTTCCGCCGGTTAAGTTTTGGAGGGCTGATTTCTTGTCCTGTAATAGAAAGCCTTCTGTTTCGACTGCCAAAGCTTTCAGGGGAGCATTTGCAACCGTCTGGCACCATTTTTGAGTGAATTGCCAAAAGTCAGATTTTTGCTGAAATTGTGACCCCGGGGCTTAGGGATTTTTTCAAAAGAATCTTTTCCGCCAGTTAAGTTTTCGAGGGCTGATTTCTTGTCCTGTGATAGAAAGCCTTCTGTTTCAACTGCCAAAGCTTTCAGGGGAGCATTTGCAAGCTTCTGGCACCATTTTTGAGTGAATTGCCAAAAGTCAGATTTTTGATGAAATAGGGATTTTTTCAAAAAAATCTTTTCCGCCGGTTAAGTTTTGGAGGGCTGATTTCTTGTCCTGTGATATTAAGCCGCCTGTTTCGACTGCCAAAGCTTCCAGGAGAGCATTTGCAAGCTTCTGGCACCATTTTTGAGTGAATTGCCAAAAGTCAAATTTTTGCTGAAATTGTGACCCCCGGGGCTTAGGAATTTTTTCAAAAACATCTTTTCCGCCGGTTAAGTTTTGGAGGGCTGATTTCTTGTCCTGTGTTAGAAAGCCTTCTGTTTCGACTGCCAAAGCTTTCAGGGGAGCATTTGCAATCTTCTGGCACCATTTTTGAATGAATTGCCAAAAGTCAGATTTTTGCTGAAATTGTGACCCCAGTGCTTAGGGATTTTTTCAAAAAAATCTTTTCCGCCGGTTAAGTTTTGGAGGGCTGATTTCTTGTCCTGTGATAGAAAGCCTTCTGTTTCGACTGCCAAAGCTTTCAGGGGAGCATTTGCAAGCTTCTGGCACCATTTTGGAGTGAATTGCCAAAAGTCAGATTTTTGCTGAAATTGTGACTCCGGGGCTTAGGGATTTTTTCAAAAAAATCTTTTGCGCCGGTTAAGTTTTGGAGGGCTGATTTCTTGTCCTGTGTTAGAAAGCCTTCTGTTTTGACTGCCAAAGCTTTCAGGGGAGCATTTGCAATCTTCTGGCAACATTTTTGAGTGAATTGCCAAAAGTCAGATTTTTGCTGAAATTGTGACCCCGGGCCTTAGGGATTTTTTCAAAAAAATCTTTTCCGCCAGTTAAGTTTTGGAGGGCTAATTTCTTGTCCTGTGATAGAAAGCCTTCTGTTTCAACTGCCAAAGCTTTTAGGGGAGCATTTGCATGCTTCTGGCACCATTTTTGAGTGAATTGCCAAAAGTCAGATTTTTGCTGAAATTGTGACCCCGGGGCTTAGGGATTTTTTCAAAAGAATCTTTTCCGCCGGTTAAGTTTTCGAGGGCTGATTTCTTGTCCTGTGATAGAAAGCCTTCTCTTTCGACAGCCAAAGCTTTCAGGAGAGCATTTGCAACCGTTTGGCACCATTTTTGAGTGAATTGCCAAAAGTCAGATTTTTTATGAAATTGTGACCCCGGGGCTTAGGGATTTTTTCAAAAAAATCTTTTCCGCCAGTTAAGTTTTGGAGGGCTAATTTCTTGTCCTGTGATAGAAAGCCTTCTGTTTCAACTGCCAAAGCTTTTAGGGGAGCATTTGCATGCTTCTGGCACCATTTTTGAGTGAATTGCCAAAAGTCAGATTTTTGCTGAAATTGTGACCCCGGGGCTTAGGGATTTTTTCAAAAGAATCTTTTCCGCCGGTTAAGTTTTCGAGGGCTGATTTCTTGTCCTGTGATAGAAAGCCTTCTCTTTCGACAGCCAAAGCTTTCAGGAGAGCATTTGCAACCGTTTGGCACCATTTTTGTGTGAATTGCCAAAAGTCAGATTTTTGATGAAATTGTGACCCCGGGGCTTAGGGATTTTTTCAAAAAAATCTTTTCCGCCGGTTAAGTTTTGGAGGGCTGATTTCTTGTCCTGTGATAGAAAGCCTTCTGTTTCGACTGCCAAAGCTTTCAGGGGAGCATTTGCAAGCTTCTGGCACCATTTTTGAGTGAATTGCCAAAAGTCAGATTTTTGCTGAAATTGTGACCCCGGGGCTTAGGGATTTTTTCAAAAAAATCTTTTCCGCCGGTTAAGTTTTGGAGGGCTGATTTCTTGTCCTGTGATAGAAAGCCTTCTGTTTCGACTGCCAAAGCTTTCAGGGGAGCATTTGCAAGCTTCTGGCACCATTTTTGAGTGAATTGCCAAAAGTCAGATTTTTGCTGAAATTGTGACCCCGGGGCTTAGGGATTTTTTCAAAAAATCTTTTCTGCTGGTTATGTTTTCGAGGGCTGATTTCTTGTCCTGTGACAGAAAGCCTTCTGTTTCGACTGCCAAAGCTTTCAGGGGAGCATTTGCAAGCTTCTGGCACCATTTTGGAGTGAATTGCCAAAAGTCAGATTTTTGATGAAATTGTGACCCCGGGGCTTAGGGATTTTTTCAAAAAAATCTTTTCCGCCGGTTAAGTTTTCGAGGGCTGATTACTTGTCCTGTGATAGAAAGCCTTCTGTTTCGACTGCCAAAGCTTTCAGGGGAGCATTTGCAAGCTTCTGGCACCATTTTTGAGTGAATTGCCAAAAGTCAGTTTTTTGCTGAAATTGTGACCCCGGGGCTTAGGGATTTTTTCAAAAAAATCTTTTCCGCCGGTTAAGTTTGGGAGGGCTGATTTCTTGTCCTGTAATAGAAAGCCTTCTGTTTCGACTGCCAAAGCTTTCAGGGGAGCATTTGCAACCGTCTGGCACCATTTTTGAGTGAATTGCCAAAAGTCAGATTTTTGCTGAAATTGTGACCCCGGGGCTTAGGGATTTTTTCAAAAGAATCTTTTCCGCCGGTTAAGTTTTCGAGGGCTGATTTCTTGTCCTGTGTAAGAAAGCCTTCTGTTTCGACTGCCAAAGCTTTCAGGGGAGCATTTGCAAGCTTCTGGCACCATTTTTGAGTGAATTGCCAAAAGTCAGATTTTTGCTGAAATTGTGACCCCGGGGCTTAGGGATTTTTTCAAAAAAATCTTTTCCGCCGGTTAAGTTTTGGAGGGCTGATTACTTGTCCTGTGATAGAAAGCCTTCTGTTTCGACTGCCAAAGCTTTCAGGGGAGCATTTGCAAGCTTCTGGCACCATTTTTGAGTGAATTGCCAAAAGTCAGATTTTTGCTGAAATTGTGACCCCGGGGCTTAGGGATTTTTTCAAAAAATCTTTTCTGCTGGTTAAGTTTTCGAGGGCTGATTTCTTGTCCTGTGACAGAAAGCCTTCTGTTTCGACTGCCAAAGCTTTCAGGGGAGCATTTGCAAGCTTCTGGCACCATTTTGGAGTGAATTGCCAAAAGTCAGATTTTTGATGAAATTGTGACCCCGGGGCTTAGGGATTTTTTCAAAAAAATCTTTTCCGCCGGTTAAGTTTTCGAGGGCTGATTACTTGTCCTGTGATAGAAAGCCTTCTGTTTCGACTGCCAAAGCTTTCAGGGGAGCATTTGCAAGCTTCTGGCACCATTTTTGAGTGAATTGCCAAAAGTCAGTTTTTTGCTGAAATTGTGACCCCGGGGCTTAGGGATTTTTTCAAAAAAATCTTTTCCGCCGGTTAAGTTTGGGAGGGCTGATTTCTTGTCCTGTAATAGAAAGCCTTCTGTTTCGACTGCCAAAGCTTTCAGGGGAGCATTTGCAACCGTCTGGCACCATTTTTGAGTGAATTGCCAAAAGTCAGATTTTTGCTGAAATTGTGACCCCGGGGCTTAGGGATTTTTTCAAAAGAATCTTTTCCGCCGGTTAAGTTTTCGAGGGCTGATTTCTTGTCCTGTGTAAGAAAGCCTTCTGTTTCGACTGCCAAAGCTTTCAGGGGAGCATTTGCAAGCTTCTGGCACCATTTTTGAGTGAATTGCCAAAAGTCAGATTTTTGATGAAATTGTGACCCCGGGGCTTAGGGATTTTTTCAAAAAAATCTTTTGCGCCGGTTAAGTTTTGGAGGGCTGATTTCTTGTCCTGTGTTAGAAAGCCTTCTGTTTCGACTGCCAAAGCTTTCAGGGGAGCATTTGCTAGCTTCTGTCACCATTTTTGAGTGAATTGCCAAAAGTCAGATTTTTGCTGCAATTGTGACCCCGGGGCTTAGGGATTTTTTCAAAAAAATCTTTTCCGCCGGTTAAGTTTTGGAGGGCTGATTTCTTGTCCTGTGTTAGAAAGCCTTCTGTTTCGACTGCCAAAGCTTTCAGGGGAGCATTTGCAAGCTGCTGGCACCATTTTTGAGTGAATTGCCAAAAGTCAGATTTTTGCTGCCATTGTGACCCCGGGGCTTAGGGATTTTTTCAAAAAAATCTTTTCCGCCGGTTAAGTTTTGGAGGGCCGATTTCTTGTCCTGTGATAGAAAGCCTTCTGTTTCGACTGCCAAAGCTTTCAGGGGAGCATTTGCAAGCTGCTGGCACCATTTTTGAGTGAATTGCCAAAGTCAGATTTTTGCTGAAATTGTGACCCCGGGGCTTAGGGATTTTTTCAAAAAAATCTTTTCCGCCGGTTAAGTTTTCGAGGGCTGATTTCTTGTCCTGTGATAAAAAGCCTTCTCTTTCGACAGCCAAAGCTTTCAGGAGAGCATTTGCAACCGTTTGGCACCATTTTTGTGTGAATTGCCAAAAGTCAGATTTTTGATGAAATTGTGACCCCGGGCCTTAGGGATTTTTTCAAAAGAATCTTTTCCGCCGGTTAAGTTTTGGAGGGCTGATTTCTTGTCCTGTGATAGAAAGCCTTCTGTTTCGACTGCCAAAGCTTTCAGGGGAGCATTTGCAAGCTTCTGGCACCATTTTTGAGTGAATTGCCAAAAGTCAGATTTTTGATGAAATTGTGACCCCGGGGCTTAGGGATTTTTTCAAAAAAATCTTTTCCGCCGGTTAAGTTTTCGAGGGCTGATTTCTTGTCCTGTGTAAGAAAGCCTTCTGTTTCGACTGCCAAAGCTTTCAGGGGAGCATTTGCAAGCTTCTGGCACCATTTTTGAGTGAATTGCCAAAAGTCAGATTTTTGCTGAAATTGTGACCCCGGGGGTTAGGGATTTTTTCAAAAAAATCTTTTCCGCCGGTTAAGTTTTGGAGGGCTGATTACTTGTCCTGTGATAGAAAGCCTTCTGTTTCGACTGCCAAAGCTTTCAGGGGAGCATTTGCAAGCTTCTGGCACCATTTTTGAGTGAATTGCCAAAAGTCAGATTTTTGCTGAAATTGTGACCCCGGGGCTTAGGGATTTTTTCAAAAAATCTTTTCTGCTGGTTAAGTTTTCGAGGGCTGATTTCTTGTCCTGTGACAGAAAGCCTTCTGTTTCGACTGCCAAAGCTTTCAGGGGAGCATTTGCAAGCTTCTGGCACCATTTTGGAGTGAATTGCCAAAAGTCAGATTTTTGATGAAATTGTGACCCCGGGGCTTAGGGATTTTTTCAAAAAAATCTTTTCCGCCGGTTAAGTTTTCGAGGGCTGATTACTTGTCCTGTGATAGAAAGCCTTCTGTTTCGACTGCCAAAGCTTTCAGGGGAGCATTTGCAAGCTTCTGGCACCATTTTTGAGTGAATTGCCAAAAGTCAGTTTTTTGCTGAAATTGTGACCCCGGGGCTTAGGGATTTTTTCAAAAAAATCTTTTCCGCCGGTTAAGTTTGGGAGGGCTGATTTCTTGTCCTGTAATAGAAAGCCTTCTGTTTCGACTGCCAAAGCTTTCAGGGGAGCATTTGCAACCGTCTGGCACCATTTTTGAGTGAATTGCCAAAAGTCAGATTTTTGCTGAAATTGTGACCCCGGGGCTTAGGGATTTTTTCAAAAGAATCTTTTCCGCCGGTTAAGTTTTCGAGGGCTGATTTCTTGTCCTGTGTAAGAAAGCCTTCTGTTTCGACTGCCAAAGCTTTCAGGGGAGCATTTGCAAGCTTCTGGCACCATTTTTGAGTGAATTGCCAAAAGTCAGATTTTTGATGAAATTGTGACCCCGGGGCTTAGGGATTTTTTCAAAAAAATCTTTTGCGCCGGTTAAGTTTTGGAGGGCTGATTTCTTGTCCTGTGTTAGAAAGCCTTCTGTTTCGACTGCCAAAGCTTTCAGGGGAGCATTTGCTAGCTTCTGTCACCATTTTTGAGTGAATTGCCAAAAGTCATATTTTTGCTGCAATTGTGACCCCGGGGCTTAGGGATTTTTTCAAAAAAATCTTTTCCGCCGGTTAAGTTTTGGAGGGCTGATTTCTTGTCCTGTGTTAGAAAGCCTTCTGTTTCGACTGCCAAAGCTTTCAGGGGAGCATTTGCAAGCTGCTGGCACCATTTTTGAGTGAATTGCCAAAAGTCAGATTTTTGCTGCCATTGTGACCCCGGGGCTTAGGGATTTTTTCAAAAAAATCTTTTCCGCCGGTTAAGTTTTGGAGGGCCGATTTCTTGTCCTGTGATAGAAAGCCTTCTGTTTCGACTGCCAAAGCTTTCAGGGGAGCATTTGCAAGCTGCTGGCACCATTTTTGAGTGAATTGCCAAAGTCAGATTTTTGCTGAAATTGTGACCCCGGGGCTTAGGGATTTTTTCAAAAAAATCTTTTCCGCCGGTTAAGTTTTCGAGGGCTGATTTCTTGTCCTGTGATAAAAAGCCTTCTCTTTCGACAGCCAAAGCTTTCAGGAGAGCATTTGCAACCGTTTGGCACCATTTTTGTGTGAATTGCCAAAAGTCAGATTTTTGATGAAATTGTGACCCCGGGCCTTAGGGATTTTTTCAAAAGAATCTTTTCCGCCGGTTAAGTTTTGGAGGGCTGATTTCTTGTCCTGTGATAGAAAGCCTTCTGTTTCGAATGCCAAAGCTTTAAGGGGAGCATTTGCAAGCTTCTGGCACCATTTTTGAGTGAATTGCCAAAAGTCAGATTTTTGATGAAATTGTGACCCCGGGGCTTAGGGATTTTGTCAAAAAAATCTTTTCCGCCAGTTAAGTTTTGGAGGGCTAATTTCTTGTCCTGTGATAGAAAGCCTTCTGTTTCGACTGCCAAAGCTTTCAGGGGAGCATTTGCAAGCTGCTGGCACCATTTTTGAGTGAATTGCCAAAAGTCAGATTTTTGCTGAAATTGTGACCCCGGGGCTTAGGGATTTTTTCAAAAAAATCTTTTCTGCCGGTTAAGTTTTCGAGGGCTGATTTCTTGTCCTGTGATAAAAAGCCTTCTCTTTCGACAGCCAAAGCTTTCAGGAGAGCATTTGCAACCGTTTGGCACCATTTTTGTGTGAATTGCCAGAAGTCAGATTTTTGATGAAATTGTGACCCCGGGGCTTAGGGATTTTTTCAAAAAAATCTTTTCCGCCGGTTAAGTTTTGGAGGGCTGATTTCTTGTCTTGTGTTAGAAAGCCTTCTGTTTCGACTGCCAAAGCTTTCAGGGGAGCATTTGCAAGCTTCTGGCACCATTTTTGAGTGAATTGCCAAAAGTCAGATTTTTGATGAAATTGTGACCCCGGGGCTTAGGGATTTTTTCAAAAAAATCTTTTCCGCTGGTTAAGTTTTGGAGGGCTGATTTCTTGTCCTGTGATAGAAAGCCTTCTGTTTCGACTGCCAAAGCTTTCAGGGGAGCATTTGCAAGCTTCTGGCACCATTTTTGAGTGAATTGCCAAAAGTCAGATTTTTGATGAAATTGTGACCCCGGGGCTTAGGGATTTTTTCAAAAAAATCTTTTCCGCTGGTTAAGTTTTGGAGGGCTGATTTCTTGTCCTGTGATAGAAAGCCTTCTGTTTCGACTGCCAAAGCTTTTAGGGGAGCATTTGCAAGCTTCTGGCACCATTTTTGAGTGAATGACCAAAAGTCAGATTTTTGATGAAATTGTGACCCCGGGGCTTAGGGATTTTTTCAAAAAAATCTTTTCCGCCGGTTAAGTTTTGGAGGGCTGATTTCTTGTCCTGTGATAGAAAGCCTTCTGTTTCGACTGCCAAAGCTTTCAGGGGAGCATTTGCAAGCTTCTGGCACCATTTTTGAGTGAATTGCCAAAAGTCAGATTTTTGATGAAATTGTGACCCCGGGGCTTAGGGATTTTTTCAAAACAATCTTTTCCGCCGGTTAATTTTTGGAGGGCTGATTTCTTGTCCTGTGATAGAAAACCTTATGTTTCGACTGCCAAAGCTTTTAGGGGAGCATTTGCAAGCTTCTGGCACCATTTTTGAGTGAATTGCCAAAAGTCAGATTTTTGATGAAATTGTGACCCCGGGGCTTAGGGATTTTTTCAAAAAAATCTTTTCCGCCGGTTAAGTTTTCGAGGGCTGATTTCTTGTCCTTTGATAGAAAGCCTTCTGTTTCGACTGCCAAAGCTTTCAGGGGAGCATTTGCAAGCTTCTGGCACCATTTTTGAGTGAATTGCCAAAAGTCAGATTTTTGCTGAAATTGTGACCCCGGGGCTTAGGGATTTTTTCAAAAGAATCTTTTCCGCCGGTTAAGTTTTCGAGGGCTGATTTCTTGTCCTGTGTAAGAAAGCCTTCTGTTTCGACTGCCAAAGCTTTCGGGGGAGCATTTGCAACCGTTTGGCACCATTTTTGTGTGAATTGCCAAAAGTCAGATTTTTGATGAAATTGTGACCCCGGGGCTTAGGGATTTTTTCAAAAAAATCTTTTCCGCCGGTTAAGTTTTGGAGGGCTGATTTCTTGTCCTGTGATAGAAAGCCTTCTGTTTCGACTGCCAAAGCTTTTAGGGGAGCATTTGCAAGCTTCTGGCACCATTTTTGAGTGAATGACCAAAAGTCAGATTTTTGATGAAATTGTGACCCCGGGGCTTAGGGATTTTTTCAAAAAAATCTTTTCCGCCGGTTAAGTTTTGGAGGGCTGATTTCTTGTCCTGTGATAGAAAGCCTTCTGTTTCGACTGCCAAAGCTTTCAGGGGAGCATTTGCAAGCTTCTGGCACCATTTTTGAGTGAATTGCCAAAAGTCAGATTTTTGCTGAAATTGTGACCCCGGGGCTTAGGGATTTTTTCAAAACAATCTTTTCCGCCGGTTAATTTTTGGAGGGCTGATTTCTTGTCCTGTGATAGAAAACCTTATGTTTCGACTGCCAAAGCTTTTAGGGGAGCATTTGCAAGCTTCTGGCACCATTTTTGAGTGAATTGCCAAAAGTCAGATTTTTGATGAAATTGTGACCCCGGGGCTTAGGGATTTTTTCAAAAAAATCTTTTCCGCCGGTTAAGTTTTCGAGGGCTGATTTCTTGTCCTTTGATAGAAAGCCTTCTGTTTCGACTGCCAAAGCTTTCAGGGGAGCATTTGCAAGCTTCTGGCACCATTTTTGAGTGAATTGCCAAAAGTCAGATTTTTGCTGAAATTGTGACCCCGGGGCTTAGGGATTTTTTCAAAAGAATCTTTTCCGCCGGTTAAGTTTTCGAGGGCTGATTTCTTGTCCTGTGTAAGAAAGCCTTCTGTTTCGACTGCCAAAGCTTTCGGGGGAGCATTTGCAACCGTTTGGCACCATTTTTGTGTGAATTGCCAAAAGTCAGATTTTTGATGAAATTGTGACCCCGGGGCTTAGGGATTTTTTCAAAAAAATCTTTTCCGCCGGTTAAGTTTTGGAGGGCTGATTTCTTGTCCTGTGATAGAAAGCCTTCTGTTTCGACTGCCAAAGCTTTCAGGGGAGCATTTGCAAGCTTCTGGCACCATTTTTGAGTGAATTGCCAAAAGTCAGATTTTTGATGAAATTGTGACCCCGGGGCTTAGGGATTTTTTCAAAAAAATCTTTTCCGCTGGTTAAGTTTTGGAGGGCTGATTTCTAGTCCTGTGATAGAAAGCCTTCTGTTTCGACTGCCAAAGCTTTCAGGGGAGCATTTGCAAGCTTCTGGCACCATTTTTGAATGAATTGCCAAAAGTCAGATTTTTGATGAAATTGTGACCCCGGGGCTTAGGGATTTTTTCAAAAAAATCTTTTGCGCCGGTTAAGTTTTGGAGGGCTGATTTCTTGTCCTGTGTTAGAAAGCCTTCTGTTTCGACTGCCAAAGCTTCCAGGAGAGCATTTGCAACCATTTGGCACCATTTTTGAGTGAATTGCCAAAAGTCAGATTTTTGCTTAAATTGTGACCCCGGGGCTTAGGGATTTTTTCAAAAAAATCTTTTCCGCCGGTTAAGTTTTGGAGGGCTGATTTCTTGTCCTGTGTTAGAAAGCCTTCTGTTTCGACTGCCAAAGCTTTCAGGGGAGCATTTGCAAGCTGCTGGCACCATTTTTGAGTGAATTGCCAAAAGTCAGATTTTTGCTGCCATTGTGACCCCGGGGCTTAGGGATTTTTTCAAAAAAATCTTTTCCGCCGGTTAAGTTTTGGAGGGCTAATTTCTTCTCCTGCGATAGAAAGCCTTCTGTTTCGACTGCCAAAGCTTTCAGGGGAGCATTTGCAAGCTGCTGGCACCATTTTTGAGTGAATTGCCAAAATCAGATTTTTGCTGAAATTGTGACCCCGGGGCTTAGGGATTTTTTCAAAAAAATGTTTTCCGCCGGTTAAGTTTTCGAGGGCTGATTTCTTGTCCTGTGATAAAAAGCCTTCTCTTTCGACAGCCAAAGCTTTCAGGAGAGCATTTGCAACCGTTTGGCACCATTTTTGTGTGAATTGCCAAAAGTCAGATTTTTGATGAAATTGTGACCCCGGGCCTTAGGGATTTTTTCAAAAGAATCTTTTCCGCCGGTTAAGTTTTGGAGGGCTGATTTCTTGTCCTGTGATAGAAAGCCTTCTGTTTCGACTGCCAAAGCTTTCAGGGGAGCATTTGCAAGCTTCTGGCACCATTTTGGAGTGAATTGCCAAAAGTCAGACTTTTGATGAAATTGTGACCCCGGGGCTTAGGGATTTTGTCAAAAAAATCTTTTCCGCCAGTTAAGTTTTGGAGGGCTAATTTCTTGTCCTGTGATAGAAAGCCTTCTTTTTCGACTGCCAAAGCTTTCAGGGGAGCATTTGCAAGCTGCTGGCACCATTTTTGAGTGAATTGCCAAAAGTCAGATTTTTGCTGAAATTGTGACCCCGGGGCTTAGGGATTTTTTCAAAAAAATCTTTTCTGCCGGTTAAGTTTTCGAGGGCTGATTTCTTGTCCTGTGATAAAAAGCCTTCTCTTTCGACAGCCAAAGCTTTCAGGAGAGCATTTGCAACCGTTTGGCACCATTTTTGTGTGAATTGCCAGAAGTCAGATTTTTGATGAAATTGTGACCCCGGGGCTTAGGGATTTTTTCAAAACAATCTTTTCCGCCGGTTAATTTTTGGAGGGCTGATTTCTTGTCCTGTGATAGAAAACCTTATGTTTCGACTGCCAAAGCTTTTAGGGGAGCATTTGCAAGCTTCTGGCACCATTTTTGAGTGAATTGCCAAAAGTCAGATTTTTGATAAAATTGGGATTTTTTCAAAAAAATCTTTTCCGCCGGTTAAGTTTTCGAGGGCTGATTTCTTGTCCTTTGATAGAAAGCCTTCTGTTTCGACTGCCAAAGCTTTCAGGGGAGCATTTGCAAGCTTCTGGCACCATTTTTGAGTGAATTGCCAAAAGTCAGATTTTTGATGAAATAGGGATTTTTTCAAAAAAATCTTTTCCGCCGGTTAAGTTTTGGAGGGCTGATTTCTTGTCCTGTGATATTAAGCCGCCTGTTTCGACTGCCAAAGCTTCCAGGAGAGCATTTGCAAGCTTCTGGCACCATTTTTGAGTGAATTGCCAAAAGTCAAATTTTTGCTGAAATTGTGACCCCCGGGGCTTAGGGATTTTTTCAAAAAAATCTTTTCCGCCGGTTAAGTTTTGGAGGGCTGATTTCTTGTCCTGTGTTAGAAAGCCTTCTGTTTCGACTGCCAAAGCTTTCAGGGGAGCATTTGCAATCTTCTGGCACCATTTTTGAGTGAATTGCCAAAAGTCAGATTTTTGCTGAAATTGTGACCCCAGTGCTTAGGGATTTTTTCAAAAAAATCTTTTCCGCCGGTTAGGTTTTCGAGGGCTGATTACTTGTCCTGTGATAGAAAGCCTTCTGTTTCGACTGCCAAAGCTTTCAGGGGAGCATTTGCAAGCTTCTGGCACCATTTTTGAGTGAATTGCCAAAAGTCAGATTTTTGATGAAATTGTGACCCCGGGGCTTAGGGATTTTTTCAAAAAAATCTTTTCCGCTGGTTAAGTTTTGGAGGGCTGATTTCTTGTCCTGTAATAGAAAGCCTTCTGTTTCGACTGCCAAAGCTTTCAGGGGAGCATTTGCAACCGTCTGGCACCATTTTTGAGTGAATTGCCAAAAGTCAGATTTTTGCTGAAATTGTGACCCCGGGGCTTAGGGATTTTTTCAAAAGAATCTTTTCCGCCGGTTAAGTTTTCGAGGGCTGATTTCTTGTCCTGTGATAGAAAGCCTTCTGTTTCGACTGCCAAAGCTTTCAGGGGAGCATTTGCAAGCTTCTGGCACCATTTTTGAGTGAATTGCCAAAAGTCAGATTTTTGATGAAATAGGGATTTTTTCAAAAAAATCTTTTCCGCCGGTTAAGTTTTGGAGGGCTGATTTCTTGTCCTGTGATATTAAGCCGCCTGTTTTGACTGCCAAAGCTTCCAGGAGAGCATTTGCAAGCTTCTGGCACCATTTTTGAGTGAATTGCCAAAAGTCAAATTTTTGCTGAAATTGTGACCCCCGGGGCTTAGGAATTTTTTCAAAAAAATCTTTTCCGCCGGTTAAGTTTTGGAGGGCTGATTTCTTGTCCTGTGTTAGAAAGCCTTCTGTTTCGACTGCCAAAGCTTTCAGGGGAGCATTTGCAATCTTCTGGCACCATTTTTGAATGAATTGCCAAAAGTCAGATTTTTGCTGAAATTGTGACCCCAGTGCTTAGGGATTTTTTCAAAAAAATCTTTTCCGCCGGTTAAGTTTTGGAGGGCTGATTTCTTGTCCTGTGATAGAAAGCCTTCTGTTTCGACTGCCAAAGCTTTCAGGGGAGCATTTGCAAGCTTCTGGCACCATTTTGGAGTGAATTGCCAAAAGTCAGATTTTTGCTGAAATTGTGACTCCGGGGCTTAGGGATTTTTTCAAAAAAATCTTTTGCGCCGGTTAAGTTTTGGAGGGCTGATTTCTTGTCCTGTGTTAGAAAGCCTTCTGTTTCGACTGCCAAAGCTTTCAGGGGAGCATTTGCAAGCTTCTGGCACCATTTTTGAGTGAATTGCCAAAAGTCAGATTTTTTATGAAATTGTGACCCCGGGGCTTAGGGATTTTTTCAAAAAAATCTTTTCCGCCAGTTAAGTTTTGGAGGGCTAATTTCTTGTCCTGTGATAGAAAGCCTTCTGTTTCGACTGCCAAAGCTTTTAGGGGAGCATTTGCAAGCTTCTGGCACCATTTTTGAGTGAATTGCCAAAAGTCAGATTTTTGCTGAAATTGTGACCCCGGGGCTTAGGGATTTTTTCAAAAGAATCTTTTCCGCCGGTTAAGTTTTCGAGGGCTGATTTCTTGTCCTGTGATAGAAAGCCTTCTCTTTCGACAGCCAAAGCTTTCAGGAGAGCATTTGCAACCGTTTGGCACCATTTTTGTGTGAATTGCCAAAAGTCAGATTTTTGATGAAATTGTGACCCCGGGGCTTAGGGATTTTTTCAAAAAAATCTTTTCCGCCGGTTAAGTTTTGGAGGGCTGATTTCTTGTCCTGTAATAGAAAGCCTTCTGTTTCGACTGCCAAAGCTTTCAGGGGAGCATTTGCAACCGTCTGGCACCATTTTTGAGTGAATTGCCAAAAGTCAGATTTTTTATGAAATTGTGACCCCGGGGCTTAGGGATTTTTTCAAAAAAATCTTTTCCGCCGGTTAAGTTTTGGAGGGCTGATTTCTTGTCCTGTGATAGAAAGCCTTCTGTTTCGACTGCCAAAGCTTTCAGGGGAGCATTTGCAAGCTTCTGGCACCATTTTTGAGTGAATTGCCAAAAGTCAGATTTTTGCTGAAATTGTGACCCTGGGGCTTAGGGATTTTTTCAAAAAAATCTTTTCTGCTGGTTAAGTTTTCGAGGGCTGATTTCTTGTCCTGTGACAGAAAGCCTTCTGTTTCGACTGCCAAAGCTTTCAGGGGAGCATTTGCAAGCTTCTGGCACCATTTTGGAGTGAATTGCCAAAAGTCAGATTTTTGATGAAATTGTGACCCCGGGGCTTAGGGATTTTTTCAAAAAAATCTTTTCCGCCGGTTAAGTTTTGGAGGGCTGATTACTTGTCCTGTAATAGAAAGCCTTCTGTTTCGACTGCCAAAGCTTTCAGGGGAGCATTTGCAACCGTCTGGTACCATTTTTGAGTGAATTGCCAAAAGTCAGATTTTTGCTGAAATTGTGACCCCGGGGCTTAGGGATTTTTTCAAAAGAATCTTTTCCGCCGGTTAAGTTTTCGAGGGCTGATTTCTTGTCCTGTGATAGAAAGCCTTCTGTTTCGACTGCCAAAGCTTTCAGGGGAGCATTTGCAAGCTTCTGGCACCATTTTTGAGTGAATTGCCAAAAGTCAGATTTTTGCTGAAATTGTGACCCCGGGGCTTAGGGATTTTTTCAAAAAAATCTTTTCCGCCGGTTAGGTTTTGGAGGGCTGATTTCTTGTCCTGTGATAGAAAGCCTTCTGTTTCGACTGCCAAAGCTTTCAGGGGAGCATTTGCAAGCTTCGGGCACCATTTTGGAGTGAATTGCCAAAAGTCAGATTTTTGCTGAAATTGTGACTCCGGGGCTTAGGGATTTTTTCAAAAAAATCTTTTGCGCCGGGTAAGTTTTGGAGGGCTGATTTCTTGTCCTGTGTTAGAAAGCCTTCTGTTTTGACTGCCAAAGCTTTCAGGGGAGCATTTGCAATCTTCTGGCACCATTTTTGAGTGAATTGCCAAAAGTCAGATTTTTGCTGAAATTGTGACCCCAGTGCTTAGGGATTTTTTCAAAAAAATCTTTTCCGCCGGTTAAGTTTTGGAGGGCTGATTACTTGTCCTGTGATAGAAAGCCTTCTGTTTCGACTGCCAAAGCTTTCAGGGGAGCATTTGCGAGCTTCTGGCACCATTTTTGAGTGAATTGCCAAAAGTCAGATTTTTTATGAAATTGTGACCCCGGGGCTTAGGGATTTTTTCAAAAAAATCTTTTCCGCCAGTTAAGTTTTGGAGGGCTAATTTCTTGTCCTGTGATAGAAAGCCTTCTGTTTCGACTGCCAAAGCTTTCAGGGGAGCATTTGCAATCTTCTGGCACCATTTTTGAGTGAATTGCCAAAAGTCAGATTTTTGCTGAAATTGTGACCCCGGGGCTTAGGGATTTTTTCAAAAGAATCTTTTCCGCCGGTTAAGTTTTCGAGGGCTGATTTCTTGTCCTGTGATAGAAAGCCTTCTCTTTCGACAGCCAAAGCTTTCAGGAGAGCATTTGCAACCGTTCGGCACCATTTTTGTGTGAATTGCCAAAAGTCAGATTTTTGATGAAATTGTGACCCCGGGGCTTAGGGATTTTTTAAAAAAAATCTTTTCCGCCGGTTAAGTTTTGGAGGGCTGATTTCTTGTCCTGTGATAGAAAGCCTTCTGTTTCGACTGCCAAAGCTTTCAGGGGAGCATTTGCAAGCTTCTGGCACCATTTTTGAGTGAATTGCCAAAAGTCAGATTTTTGCTGAAATTGTGACCCCGGGGCTTAGGGATTTTTTCAAAAAAATCTTTTCCGCCGGTTAAGTTTTGGAGGGCTGATTTCTTGTCCTGTGATAGAAAGCCTTCTGTTTCGACTGCCAAAGCTTTCAGGGGAGCATTTGCAAGCTTCTGGCACCATTTTTGAGTGAATTGCCAAAAGTCAGATTTTTGATGAAATTGTGACCCCGGGGTTTAGGGATTTTTTCAAAATAATCTTTTCCGCCGGTTAAGTTTTGGAGGGCTGATTTCTTGTCCTGTGATAGAAAGCCTTCTGTTTCGACTGCCAAAGCTTTCAGGGGAGCATTTGCAAGCTTCTGGCACCATTTTTGAGTGAATTGCCAAAAGTCAGATTTTTGCTGAAATTGTGACCCCGGGGCTTAGGGATTTTTTCAAAAAAATCTTTTCTGCTGGTTAAGTTTTCGAGGGCTGATTTCTTGTCCTGTGACAGAAAGCCTTCTGTTTCGACTGCCAAAGCTTTCAGGGGAGCATTTGCAAGCTTCTGGCACCATTTTGGAGTGAATTGCCAAAAGTCAGATTTTTGCTGCCATTGTGACCCCGGGGCTTAGGGATTTTTTCAAAAAAATCTTTTCCGCCGGTTAAGTTTTCGAGGGCTGATTACTTGTCCTGTGATAGAAAGCCTTCTGTTTCGACTGACAAAGCTTTCAGGGGAGCATTTGCAATCTTCTGGCACCATTTTTGAGTGAATTGCCAAAAGTCAGATTTTTGCTGAAATTGTGACCCCGGGGCTTAGGGATTTTTTCAAAAGAATCTTTTCCGCCGGTTAAGTTTTCGAGGGCTGATTTCTTGTCCTGTGATAGAAAGCCTTCTGTTTCGACTGCCAAAGCTTTCAGGGGAGCATTTGCAAGCTTCTGGCACCATTTTTGAGTGAATTGCCAAAAGTCAGATTTTTGATGAAATAGGGATTTTTTCAAAAAAATCTTTTCCGCCGGTTAAGTTTTGGAGGGCTGATTTCTTGTGCTGTGATATTAAGCCGCCTGTTTCGACTGCCAAAGCTTCCAGGAGAGCATTTGCAAGCTTCTGGCACCATTTTTGAGTGAATTGCCAAAAGTCAAATTTTTGCTGAAATTGTGACCCCCGGGGCTTAGGGATTTTTTCAAAAAAATCTTTTCCGCCGGTTAAGTTTTGGAGGGCTGATTTCTTGTCCTGTGATAGAAAGCCTTCTGTTTCGACTGCCAAAGCTTTAAGGGGAGCATTTGCAAGCTTCTGGCACCATTTTTGAGTGAATTGCCAAAAGTCAGATTTTTGCTGAAATTGTGACCCCGGGGCTTAGGGATTTTTTCAAAAAAATCTTTTCCGCCGGTTAGGTTTTGGAGGGCTGATTTCTTGTCCTGTGATAGAAAGCCTTCTGTTTCGACTGCCAAAGCTTTCAGGGGAGCATTTGCAAGCTTCTGGCACCATTTTGGAGTGAATTGCCAAAAGTCAGATTTTTGCTGAAATTGTGACTCCGGGGCTTAGGGATTTTTTCAAAAAAATCTTTTGCGCCGGTTAAGTTTTGGAGGGCTGATTTCTTGTCCTGTGTTAGAAAGCCTTCTGTTTTGACTGCCAAAGCTTTCAGGGGAGCATTTGCAATCTTCTGGCACCATTTTTGAGTGAATTGCCAAAAGTCAGATTTTTGCTGAAATTGTGACCCCAGTGCTTAGGGATTTTTTCAAAAAAATCTTTTCCGCCGGTTAAGTTTTGGAGGGCTGATTACTTCTCCTGTGATAGAAAGCCTTCTGTTTCGACTGCCAAAGCTTTCAGGGGAGCATTTGCAAGCTTCTGGCACCATTTTTGAGTGAATTGCCAAAAGTCAGATTTTTTATGAAATTGTGACCCCGGGGCTTAGGGATTTTTTCAAAAAAATCTTTTCCGCCAGTTAAGTTTTGGAGGGCTAATTTCTTGTCCTGTGATAGAAAGCCTTCTGTTTCGACTGCCAAAGCTTTTAGGGGAGCATTTGCAAGCTTCTGGCACCATTTTTGAGTGAATTGCCAAAAGTCAGATTTTTGCTGAAATTGTGACCCCGGGGCTTAGGGATTTTTTCAAAACAATCTTTTCCGCCGGTTAATTTTTGGAGGGCTGCTTTCTTGTCCTGTGATAGAAAGCCTTATGTTTCGACTGCCAAAGCTTTTAGGGGAGCATTTGCAAGCTTCTGGCACCATTTTTGAGTGAATTGCCAAAAGTCAGATTTTTGATGAAATTGTGACCCCGGGGCTTAGGGATTTTTTCAAAAAAATCTTTTCCGCCGGTTAAGTTTTGGAGGGCTGATTTCTTGTCCTGTGATAGAAAGCCTTCTGTTTCGACTGCCAAAGCTTTCAGGGGAGCATTTGCAAGCTTCTGGCACCATTTTTGAGTGAATTGGCAAAAGTCAGATTTTTGCTGAAATTGTGACCCCGGGGCTTAGGGATTTTTTCAAAAAAATCTTTTCCGCCGGTTAAGTTTTCGAGGGCTGATTTCTTGTCCTGTGTTAGAAAGCCTTCTGTTTCGACTGCCAAAGCTTTCAGGGGAGCATTTGCAAGCTTCTGGCACCATTTTTGAGTGAATTGCCAAAAGTCAGATTTTTGCTGAAATTGTGACCCCGGGGCTTAGGGATTTTTTCAAAAAAATCTTTTCCGCCGGTTAAGTTTTCAAGGGCTGACTTCTTGTCCTGTGATAGAAAGCCTTCTGTTTCGACTGCCAAAGCTTTCAGGGGAGCATTTGCAAGCTGCTGGCACCATTTTTGAGTGAATTGCCAAAAGTCAGATTTTTGCTGAAATTGTGACCCCGGGGCTTAGGGATTTTTTCAAAAAAATCTTTTCCGCCGGTTAAGTTTTGGAGGGCTGATTTCTTGTCCTGTGATAGAAAGCCTTCTGTTTCGACTGCCAAAGCTTTTAGGGGAGCATTTGCAAGCTTCTGGCACCATTTTTGAGTGAATTGCCAAAAGTCAGATTTTTGCTGAAATTGTGACCCCGGGGCTTAGGGATTTTTTCAAAAAAATCTTTTCTGCTGGTTAAGTTTTCGAGGGCTGATTTCTTGTCCTGTGACAGAAAGCCTTCTGTTTCGACTGCCAAAGCTTTCAGGGGAGCATTTGCAAGCTTCTGGCACCATTTTGGAGTGAATTGCCAAAAGTCAGATTTTTGCTGCCATTGTGACCCCGGGGCTTAGGGATTTTTTCAAAAAAATCTTTTCCGCCGGTTAAGTTTTCGAGGGCTGATTACTTGTCCTGTGGTAGAAAGCCTTCTGTTTCGACTGCCAAAGCTTTCAGGGGAGCATTTGCAATCTTCTGGCACCATTTTTGAGTGAATTGCCAAAAGTCAGATTTTTGTTGAAATTTTGACCCCAGTGCTTAGGGATTTTTTCAAAAAAATCTTTTCCGCCGGTTAAGTTTTGGAGGGCTAATTTCTTCTCCTGCGATAGAAAGCCTTCTGTTTCGACTGCCAAAGCTTTCAGGGGAGCATTTGCAAGCTGCTGGCACCATTTTTGAGTGAATTGCCAAAGTCAGATTTTTGCTGAAATTGTGACCCCGGGGCTTAGGGATTTTTTCAAAAAAATCTTTTCCGCCGGTTAAGTTTTCGAGGGCTGATTTCTTGTCCTGTGAAAAAAAGCCTTCTCTTTCGACAGCCAAAGCTTTCAGGAGAGCATTTGCAACCGTTTGGCACCATTTTTGTGTGTATTGCCAAAAGTCAGATTTTTGATGAAATTGTGACCCCGGACCTTAGGGATTTTTTTCAAAAGAATATTTTCCGCCGGTTAAGTTTTGGAGGGCTGATTTCTTGTCCTGTGATAGAAAGCCTTCTGTTTCGACTGCCAAAGCTTTAAGGGGAGCATTTGCAAGCTTCGGGCACCATTTTGGAGTGAATTGCCAAAAGTCAGATTTTTGCTGAAATTGTGACCCCGGGGCTTAGGGATTTTTTCAAAAAAATCTTTTCCGCCGGTTAAGTTTTGGAGGGCTGATTTCTTGTCCTGTGATAGAAAGCCTTCTGTTTCGACTGCCAAAGCTTTCAGGGGAGCATTTGCAAGCTTCTGGCACCATTTTTGAGTGAATTGCCAAAAGTCAGATTTTTGCTGAAATTGTGAGCCCGGGGCTTAGGGATTTTTTCAAAAAAATCTTTTCCGCCGGTTAAGTTTTGGAGGGCTGATTTCTTGTCCTGTGTTAGAAAGCCTTCTGTTTCGACTGCCAAAGCTTTCAGGGGAGCATTTGCAAGCTTCAGGCACCATTTTTGAGTGAATTGCCAAAAGTCAGATTTTTGCTGAAATTGTGACCCCGGGGCTTAGGGATTTTTTCAAAACAATCTTTTCCGCCGGTTAATTTTTGGAGGGCTGCTTTCTTGTCCTGTGATAGAAAGCCTTATGTTTCGACTGCCAAAGCTTTTAGGGGAGCATTTGCAAGCTTCTGGCACCATTTTTGAGTGAATTGCCAAAAGTCAGATTTTTGATGAAATTGTGACCCCGGGGCTTAGGGATTTTTTCAAAAAAATCTTTTCCGCCGGTTAAGTTTTCGAGGGCTGATTTCTTGTCCTGTGATAGAAAGCCTTCTGTTTCGACTGCCAAAGCTTTCAGGGGAGCATTTGCAAGCTTCTGGCACCATTTTTGAGTGAATTGCCAAAAGTCAGATTTTTGATGAAATTGTGACCCCGGGGCTTAGGGATTTTTTCAAAAAAATCTTTTCCGCCGGTTAAGTTTTGGAGGGCTGATTTCTTGTCCTGTGATAGAAAGCCTTCTGTTTCGACTGCCAAAGCTTTCAGGGGAGCATTTGCAAGCTTCTGGCACCATTTTTGAGTGAATTGCCAAAAGTCAGATTTTTGCAGAAATTGTGACCCCGGGGCTTAGGGATTTTTTCAAAAAAATCTTTTCCGCCGGTTAAGTTTTCGAGGGCTGATTTCTTGTCCTGTGATAGAAAGCCTTCTGTTTCGACTGCCAAAGCTTTCAGGGGAGCATTTGCAACCGTCTGGCACCATTTTTGAGTGAATTGCCAAAAGTCAGATTTTTGCTGAAATTGTGACCCCGGGGCTAAGGGATTTTGTCAAAGAATCTTTTCTGCCGGTTAAGTTTTCGAGGGCTGATTTCTTGTCCTGTGTTAGAAAGCCTTCTGTTTCGACTGCCAAAGCTTTCAGGGGAGCATTTGCAAGCTTCTGGCACCATTTTTGAGTGCATTGCCAAAAGTCAGATTTTTGCTGAAATTGTGACCCCGGGGCTTAGGGATTTTTTCAAAACTCTTTTCCGCCAGTTAAGTTTTGGAGGGCTGATTTCTTGTCCTGTGTAAGAAAGCCTTCTGTTTCGACTGCCAAAGCATTCAAGGGAGCATTTGCAAGCTTCTGGCACCATTTTTGAGTGAATTGCCAAAAGTCAGATTTTTGCTGAAATTGTGACCCCGGGGCTTAGGGATTTTTTCAAAAAAATCTTTTCCGCCGGTTAAGTTTTGGAGGGCTGATTTCTTGTCCTGTGATAGAAAGCCTTCTGTTTCGACTGCCAAAGCTTTCAGGGGAGCATTTGCAAGCTTCTGGCACCATTTTTGAGTGAATTGCCAAAAGTCAGATTTTTGCTGAAATTGTGACCCCGGGGCTTAGGGATTTTTTCAAAAAAATCTTTTCCGCCGGTTAAGTTTTCAAGGGCTGATTTCTTGTCCTGTGATAGAAAGCCTTCTGTTTCGACTGCCAAAGCTTTCAGGGGAGCATTTGCAAGCTTCTGGCACCATTTTTGAGTGAATTGCCAAAAGTCAGATTTTTGCTGAAATTGTGACCCCGGGGCTTAGGGATTTTTTCAAAACAATCTTTTCCGCCGGTTAATTTTTGGAGGGCTGATTTCTTGTCCTGTGATAGAAAGCCTTATGTTTCGACTGCCAAAGCTTTCAGGGGAGCATTTGCAAGCTTCTGGCACCATTTTTGAGTGAATTGCCAAAAGTCAGATTTTTGATGAAATAGGGATTTTTTCAAAAAAATCTTTTCCGCCGGTTAAGTTTTGGAGGGCTGATTTCTTGTCCTGTGATATTAAGCCGCCTGTTTCGACTGCCAAAGCTTCCAGGAGAGCATTTGCAAGCTTCTGGCACCATTTTTGAGTGAATTGCCAAAAGTCAGATTTTTGCTGAAATTGTGACCCCCGGGGCTTAGGAATTTTTTCAAAAAAATCTTTTCCGCCGGTTAAGTTTTGGAGGGCTGATTTCTTGTCCTGTGTTAGAAAGCCTTCTGTTTCGACTGCCAAAGCTTTCAGGGGAGCATTTGCAAGCTTCTGGCACCATTTTTGAGTGAATTGCCAAAAGTCAGATTTTTGATGAAATTGTGACCCCGGGGCTTAGGGATTTTTTCAAAAAAATCTTTTCTGCCGGTTAAGTTTTGGAGGGCTGATTTCTTGTCGTGTGATAGAAAGCCTTCTGTTTCGACTGCCAAAGCTTTCAGGGGAGCATTTGAAAGCTTCTGGCACCATTTTTGAGTGAATTACCAAAAGTCAGATTTTTGATGAAATTGTGACCCCGGGGCTTAGGGATTTTTTCAAAAAAATCTTTTCCGCCGGTTAAGTTTTGGAGGGCTGATTTCTTGTCCTGTGATAGAAAGCCTTCTGTTTCGACTGCCAAAGCTTTCAGGGGAGCATTTGCAAGCTTCAGGCACCATTTTTGAGTGAATTGCCAAAAGTCAGATTTTTGATGAAATTGTGACCCCGGGGCTTAGGGATTTTTTCAAAAAAATCTTTTCCGCCGGTTAAGTTTTGGAGGGCTGATTTCTTGTCCTGTGATAGAAAGCCTTCTGTTTCGACTGCCAAAGCTTTCAGGGGAGCATTTGCAAGCTTCTGGCACCATTTTTGAGTGAATTGCCAAAAGTCAGATTTTTGATGAAATTGTGACCCCGGGGCTTAGGGATTTTTTCAAAAAAATCTTTTCCGCCGGTTAAGTTTTCGAGGGGTGATTTCTTGTCCTGTGTTAGAAAGCCTTCTGTTTCGACTGCCAAAGCTTTCAGGGGAGCATTTGCAAGCTGCTGGCACCATTTTTGAGTGAATTGCCAAAAGTCAGATTTTTGCTGAAATTGTGACCCCGGGGCTTAGGGATTTTTTCAAAAAAATCTTTTCCGCCGGTTAAGTTTTGGAGGGCTGATTTCTTGTCCTGTGATATTAAGCCGCCTGTTTCGACTGCCAAAGCTTCCAGGAGAGCATTTGCAAGCTTCTGGCACCATTTTTGAGTGAATTGCCAAAAGTCAGATTTTTGCTGAAATTGTGACCCCCGGGGCTTAGGAATTTTTTCAAAAAAATCTTTTCCGCCGGTTAAGTTTTGGAGGGCTGATTTCTTGTCCTGTGTTAGAAAGCCTTCTGTTTCGACTGCCAAAGCTTTCAGGGGAGCATTTGCAAGCTTCTGGCACCATTTTTGAGTGAATTGCCAAAAGTCAGATTTTTGCTGAAATTGTGACCCCAGTGCTTAGGGATTTTTTCAAAAAAATCTTTTCCGCCGGTTAAGTTTTGGAGGGCTGATTACTTGTCCTGTGATAGAAAGCCTTCTGTTTCGACTGCCAAAGCTTTCAGGGGAGCATTTGCAAGCTTCTGGCACCATTTTTGAGTGAATTGCCAAAAGTCAGATTTTTGCTGAAATTGTGACCCCGGGGCTTAGGGATTTTTTCAAAAAAATCTTTTCCGCCGGTTAAGTTTTGGAGGGCTGATTTCTTGTCCTGTGATAGAAAGCCTTCTGTTTCGACTGCCAAAGCTTTCAGGGGAGCATTTGCAAGCTTCTGGCACCATTTTTGAGTGAATTGCCAAAAGTCAGATTTTTGCTGAAATTGTGACCCCGGGGCTTAGGGATTTTTTCAAAAAAATCTTTTCCGCCGGTTAAGTTTTGGAGGGCTGATTTCTTGTCCTGTGATAGAAAGCCTTCTGTTTCGACTGCCAAAGCTTTCAGGGGAGCATTTGCAAGCTTCTGGCACCATTTTTGAGTGAATTGCCAAAAGTCAGATTTTTGATGAAATTGTGACCCCGGGGCTTAGGGATTTTTTCAAAAAAATCTTTTCCGCCGGTTAAGTTTTGGAGGGCTGATTTCTTGTCCTGTGATAGAAAGCCTTCTGTTTCGACTGCCAAAGCTTTCAGGGGAGCATTTGCAAGCTTCTGGCACCATTTTTGAGTGAATTGCCAAAAGTCAGATTTTTGATGAAATTGTGACCCCGGGGCTTAGGGATTTTTTCAAAAAAATCTTTTCCGCCGGTTAAGTTTTCGAGGGCTGATTTCTTGTCCTGTGATAGAAAGCCTTCTGTTTCGACTGCCAAAGCTTTCAGGGGAGCATTTGCAAGCTTCTGGCACCATTTTTGAGTGAATTGCCAAAAGTCAGATTTTTGATGAAATTGTGACCCCGGGGCTTAGGGATTTTTTCAAAAAAATCTTTTCCGCCGGTTAAGTTTTGGAGGGCTGATTTCTTGTCCTGTGATAGAAAGCCTTCTGTTTCGACTGCCAAAGCTTTCAGGGGAGCATTTGCAAGCTTCTGGCACCATTTTTGAGTGAATTGCCAAAAGTCAGATTTTTGATGAAATTGTGACCCCGGGGCTTAGGGATTTTTTCAAAAAAATCTTTTCCGCCGGTTAAGTTTTGGAGGGCTGATTTCTTGTCCTGTGATAGAAAGCCTTCTGTTTCGACTGCCAAAGCTTTCAGGGGAGCATTTGCAAGCTTCTGGCACCATTTTTGAGTGAATTGCCAAAAGTCAGATTTTTGCTGAAATTGTGACCCCGGGGCTTAGGGATTTTTTCAAAAAAATCTTTTCCGCCGGTTAAGTTTTGGAGGGCTGATTTCTTGTCCTGTGATAGAAAGCCTTCTCTTTCGACAGCCAAAGCTTTCAGGAGAGCATTTGAAAGCTTCTGGCACCATTTTTGAGTGAATTACCAAAAGTCAGATTTTTGATGAAATTGTGACCCCGGGGCTTAGGGATTTTTTCAAAAAAATCTTTTCCGCCGGTTAAGTTTTGGAGGGCTGATTTCTTGTCCTGTGATAGAAAGCCTTCTGTTTCGACTGCCAAAGCTTTCAGGGGAGCATTTGCAAGCTTCAGGCACCATTTTTGAGTGAATTGCCAAAAGTCAGATTTTTGATGAAATTGTGACCCCGGGGCTTAGGGATTTTTTCAAAAAAATCTTTTCCGCCGGTTAAGTTTTCGAGGGCTGATTTCTTGTCCTGTGATAGAAAGCCTTCTGTTTCGACTGCCAAAGCTTTCAGGGGAGCATTTGCAAGCTTCTGGCACCATTTTTGATTGAATTGCCAAAAGTCAGATTTTTGCTGAAATTGTGACCCCGGGGCTTAGGGATTTTTTTCAAAAAAATCTTTTTCCGCCGGTTAAGTTTTCGAGGGCTGATTTCTTGTCCTGTGATAGAAAGCCTTCTGTTTCGACTGCCAAAGCTTTCAGGGGAGCATTTGCAAGCTTCTGGCACCATTTTTGAGTGAATTGCCAAAAGTCAGATTTTTGATGAAATTGTGACCCCGGGGCTTAGGGATTTTTTCAAAAAAAATCTTTTCCGCCGGTTAAGTTTTGGAGGGCTGATTTCTTGTCCTGTGATAGAAAGCCTTCTGTTTCGACTGCCAAAGCTTTCAGGGGAGCATTTGCAAGCTTCTGGCACCATTTTTGAGTGAATTGCCAAAAGTCAGATTTTTGATGAAATTGTGACCCCGGGGCTTAGGGATTTTTTCAAAAAAATCTTTTCCGCCGGTTAAGTTTTGGAGGGCTGATTTCTTGTCCTGTGATAGAAAGCCTTCTGTTTCGACTGCCAAAGCTTTCAGGGGAGCATTTGCAAGCTTCTGGCACCATTTTTGAGTGAATTGCCAAAAGTCAGATTTTTGCTGAAATTGTGACCCCGGGGCTTAGGGATTTTTTCAAAAAAATCTTTTCCGCCGGTTAAGTTTTGGAGGGCTGATTTCTTGTCCTGTGATAGAAAGCCTTCTCTTTCGACAGCCAAAGCTTTCAGGAGAGCATTTGAAAGCTTCTGGCACCATTTTTGAGTGAATTACCAAAAGTCAGATTTTTGATGAAATTGTGACCCCGGGGCTTAGGGATTTTTCAAAAAAAATCTTTTCCGCCGGTTTAAGTTTTGGAGGGCTGATTTCTTGTCCTGTGATAGAAAGCCTTCTGTTTCGACTGCCAAAGCTTTTAGGGGAGCATTTGCAAGCTTCAGGCACCATTTTTGAGTGAATTGCCAAAAGTCAGATTTTTGATGAAATTGTGACCCCGGGGCTTAGGGATTTTTTCAAAAAAATCTTTTCCGCCGGTTAAGTTTTCGAGGGCTGATTTTCTTGTCCTGTGATAGAAAGCCTTTCTGTTTCGACTGCCAAAGCTTTCAGGGGAGCATTTGCAAGCTTCTGGCACCATTTTTGATTGAATTGCCAAAAGTCAGATTTTTGCTGAAATTGTGACCCCGGGGCTTAGGGATTTTTTCAAAAAAATCTTTTCCGCCGGTTAAGTTTTGGAGGGCTGATTTCTTGTCCTGTGATAGAAAGCCTTCTGTTTCGACTGCCAAAGCTTTCAGGGGAGCATTTGCAAGCTTCTGGCACCATTTTTGAGTGAATTGCCAAAAGTCAGATTTTTGCTGAAATTGTGACCCCGGGGCTTAGGATTTTTTCAAAAAAATCTTTTCCGCCGGTTAAGTTTTGGAGGGCTGATTTCTTGTCCTGTGATAGAAAGCCTTCTGTTTCGACTGCCAAAGCTTCAGGGGAGCATTTGCAAGCTTCTGGCACCATTTTTGAGTGAATTGCCAAAAGTCAGATTTTTGATGAAATTGTGACCCCGGGGCTTAGGGATTTTTTCAAAAAAAATCTTTTCCGCCGGTTAAGTTTTGGAGGGCTGATTTCTTGTCCTGTGATAGAAAGCCTTCTGTTTCGACTGCCAAAGCTTTCAGGGGAGCATTTGCAAGCTTCTGGCACCATTTTGAGTGAATTGCCAAAAGTCAGATTTTTGATGAAATTGTGACCCCGGGGCTTAGGGATTTTTTCAAAAAAATCTTTTCCGCCGGTTAAGTTTTCGAGGGCTGATTTCTTGTCCTGTGATAAAAAGCCTTCTGTTTCGACCGCCAAACCTCTCAGGGAGCATTTGCAACATTTTGGCACCATTTTTGAGTGAATGGCCAAAAGTCAGATTTTTTCTGAAATTATGACCCCGGGGGTTAGGGATTTTTCCAAAAAAATCTTTTTCTGGCAGTTAAGTTGTCGAGGGCTGATTTCTTGTCATGTGATAAAAAGACATCTGTTTCGATTGCCAAACCTCTCAGGGAGCGTTTGCAACAGTTTGGCACCATTTTTGAGTGAATTGCCAAAAGTCAGATTTTTGATGAAATTGT
Organism: Podarcis bocagei; assembly: GCF_964188305.1. NCBI lineage: Eukaryota > Metazoa > Chordata > Lepidosauria > Squamata > Lacertidae > Podarcis > Podarcis bocagei. The sequence goes on along the minus strand of NW_027670225.1, from coordinate 649 downwards.
GACCCTTGGGCTTAGGGATTTTTTCAAAAAAAAATTTTTGCCGGTTAATTTGTGCTGTGATAAAAAGACTTCTGTTCGATTGCCAAACCTCTCAGGGGAGCATTTTCAACAGTTTGGCACCATTTTTGAGTGAATGGCCCAAGGTCAGATTTTTGATGAAATTGTGACCCCCGGGGCTTAGGGATTTTTTCAAAAAAAAAATTTTTGCCGGTGAAGTTGTCGACGGCTGATTTCTTGCCCTGTGATAAAAAGCCTTCTGTTTCGACTGCCAAACCTCTCAGGGGAGCATTTGCAACCGTTTGGCACCATTTATGAGTGAATTGCCAAAAGTCAGATTTTTTTCTGAAATTGTGACCCCGGGGGTTAGGGATTTTTTCAAAAAAATATTTTTTTGCCAGTTAAGTTGTCGAGGGCTGATTTCTTGTCCTGTGATAAAAAGACTTCTGTTTCGATTGCCAAACCTCTCAGGGGAGCATTTGAAACAGTTTGGCACCATTTTTGAGTGAATGGCCAAAAGTCAGATTTTTTTCTGAAATTGTGACCCCGGGGGTTAGGGATTTTTTCAAAAAAAATTTTTCTGCCAGTTAAGTTATCAAGGGTTGATTTCTTGTCCTGTGATAAAAAGACTTCTGTTTCGATTGCCAAAACC